>NW_010540363.1:0-2565 GCF_000687285.1 Phaethon lepturus | reverse complement strand
CCTTCCCAGAAGTGGGGAAAACTTGAAGAGTTTCTTTTACGCAGCAACATAAGGGTCCACTCCAAACTATCCCTACCTTGGTTATTTTAGAGTAACTTCTCCATGCCTCAGCTCTCAATCGCAGCAGCAGAAAGGGTTGCCTGTATTTTGACCAGGGTTCTTCTTACAGAAAATGTTGCTACAGGTTGTGTTTCAGAGGCCAGTTCTGGGCATGCCAAGTTGTCATAAGCTGCAGTTCATGTGGAGCTGAGAGTTTAAATCGGCTGTCTTGAGACATAAAGTGCATCTCAAACCATGTGGTTCCAGAGAATTGTTAATTGTACTGCTTAATTGAGAGTGGTACTACGTAACCTTGAGGATAGTGAGTCTGCACATTTAAATATTGGTATATAAACAACTTTTCACATTTCGTATGTATAAAAAATAATATTAATGTATATTTTTGGCTCAACTCTCATAATAGAAACTTTCCTTTAACAAAGTCAAATCCTGCCAGTCAATGCAGTAGTGTTTGTTGCTCAGTGAGTACTCATGGGGCTTTTTTCTTTGTCATTTTTTTTTCTTTTAGGAGAAAAGCCGTTTAGTTGTAGTTGGAAAGGCTGCGAGAGGAGGTTTGCGCGGTCTGATGAACTGTCTCGCCATCGCAGAACGCATACCGGGGAGAAGAAGTTTGCCTGCCCGATGTGTGAGCGGCGGTTCATGAGGAGTGACCACTTAACGAAGCATGCGCGTCGCCACTTATCAGCTAAGAAGTTACCAAACTGGCAAATGGAAGTGAGCAAGTTGAACGATATTGCTGTGCCGCCAACACCTGCAACTGCGCAGTGAGAGGACTTACTCTGAAGATGGTGGCGTTAACTGTTGTCACTGGGATATGCCAGCTCAAATAAAGGCTTTTGCTCCTGGCCTGCGATTCTCCCGCGCCAGCGGCTGGCGCTGGCGGCGCAGCAGAGAGGCAACGGCAGTCTGTGCTCAGTCACAAAAAATATTGCTGGGACAACTGGTGGCTGACTGGAATAGTGGGTGTCTTTTGCACTGGTAAGGAGAGAGAGAGAGAGAAAGGGAAGGCTCTAGAAGCAGAGCAGTGCACGTTGTGCCAGTTTTGAATTTTGCAAATTATTCATATATACTCTAGACCAGTCATGTGTAAGTGTTTCTGAAGGTTCACTGCTGGCGCTTGAGACTGACTCCAATTTTAACTTTCTGCTGTCAATCTTCAGTACAGCACAGATGAGGAAGTGTACAGGCGTGGGCTGGAAAACCCAGAATGCACCTGCGTAAGATAAACCGAATCGCTTTTCCTACTTCTGCCACCTTTTCTTGGTCGGAGTCTTCCACCTGGCCCTTCTCTGGCCTAGTCATAAGTGATGGTTTGGTGCCAAACTCCTGGAGGTTTCAGAGCTCCAGGTCCTCCTGCTCAACACCCTGAGGTGTTGTCAACACCCTGATGCTGCCCTCCAGGGGGGCTTGGAAGGGCTGTTAAGGGGCACCGCGTGGGCAGGTGGAGGGTAGAAATGTTTCTGAATCCTTGTTGGCTTTGTAATATTGTCCCAGCTTCCTTGGCCAGCTTCGTGAATGTTTCGATTGGTGGTACCTGAGCATCGTACAATGCTTCTGCCTTTGTGTTGCTCACGGTTTCCTTTGTACCTTCTCACAACCCTGTACCGCTGTGTGTTTCATAAACAGACACCGTGCACTTTTAAGAGAAACGTCATAACTGCTCGGGTTGGTTAAGGAAGAAAACCAAGAATCTTAGGCTTCTCAATCATGTTATTCTTTGAAAGACGGTTTATACTAAAAATGGATATATTATGTATTGTATTAAATTAGAAAGTTGTGATTCAAAAAGCAAAACGAGGCAGTAAAGACACCGGCCTAGAATTTAAACTGTAGCTTTTGTAACAAATAATGCATCAACTTTCACTATTTCTATTTTATCATATTATGTTGAGGACACATATCAGAAAGTGAACAGTTTGAAAATAGTGTATTAGATACGCTTTTTGTGACTACTTTAAAGATTTGCACATTTCCTATGTTGTACTTTATACTTTGTTTACAATAAAACCAATTTTCTTTAATACAGACCTCTCTTTTCTTTCTCCGTAGCAGAACTTAATCCCTTTGCAAGGAAAATAAGCTCAAAACAAAGTATTTAGCATCTGTCAGTGTGTGTCCTGACCAAAGAAACAATTTTTTTCTTAAGCTCTATAAAGCCAACATGAGTGGAATTTCAAGTCTGCGCTTACTACCCTCGAGTCTCTGTTTTGGCGTCTGGCAGTTTTGGCCCACCCCCCTCCCCTTCCTTTTTCTCCAAGCACACGAAGATAAATGTGCTCATGTGGGCCGCGTCACCAGAGCGTGGTGGCAGCGGTTTCCTCTTTCCTGGTGACAGAACCGCACTGTCCTCCCCAGGATGAAGCTGCTGCTGGCCAGGCCCCGGGTGGAGGAGGAGGGGGTGGTGGTGCTGGCTGCCACCGCGGCACCCAGCGCCTTGGCGGCGCTGCCCAGGGCACCGTAGCGCGGCGCTGGTAGAGAGACGCGCGCTTGCGCGCGCCGTCCCGA
>NW_010540362.1:422-805 GCF_000687285.1 Phaethon lepturus | reverse complement strand
GCGTGTTTTCCCCATGGCTGCGGTTCCTCCCTCCGCTCCGTAACCCGTCAGCGGCTTTTTCCCACCTTGGAAGCTCTCTGCTTGGTGGGCTGCAGCTCTCCTGCCCCAGCTGTAATGGCTTAGTTTTATTAGCCTGTGACTGCAGACGCTAACCGTAGCCTACAAGCCCTGGGAGGATTTCAGCTGGAGTAGGAGTAGCGTGCTGAGCATCCTGGCACGATGCCTTTTCTCCTATAAAGCGTCATGTTTCCAAATGGGTAATTACTGCACTGGGATTTATGCAGTACTTCCTCTAAGTGGTTGTGTGGGCTGCCATTCCTCGACGAATTAAAAAAGAAAAAAATAGAAAAGAGAAAGAAAAAGAAAAAGAAAAAAAAAAAAAA
>NW_010540362.1:0-293 GCF_000687285.1 Phaethon lepturus | reverse complement strand
TTCCATTCTCTTGCCCTGAGCTATGAGAAGTAGATTGGATGAAAATTATCAGGCTCCCTGTCTAGAATAAATATTCTTGAAATGGAGCAAGTCATAAATAAGCGAGCAGCAATATCCTGGGTTATGAAGATATAATTTCTATCTTTAATAGCTGAGTAGGCCCCGGGGACTGTCTGGAAGTGGCCTGCCTGGCCCCAGTATTGATGAGGGGAAAAATACAAACAAGCAAAAAAAAGCTTTTGTTTCTTTAACCCTGAAATTATTGATACTTTGAGGGAAATAACGACGCGCTG
>NW_010540361.1:1741-1971 GCF_000687285.1 Phaethon lepturus | reverse complement strand
CTGGGCCGTGGGGACGGAGCGGGGCACGCGGGTCTGATGTCCCCACGGCCCTCGGGGACCGTGACATTGCAGTCCCTCGTCCCAGCACCCACCAGCGACCCCAAAACCCCACGTCCAGGAGGGGTTCGGGGACGGTGTTTTTAAGCGGATGCCAAGAGGGAGGTCCCGACCCGCGGCTCCTGGGGGAGGACTTGCCGGGGGGGGGATGGCCTCTCCTGGCTGGCTCTCGG
>NW_010540361.1:1177-1666 GCF_000687285.1 Phaethon lepturus | reverse complement strand
CTTCCCGGTGGATGCCCTTGGCCTTACAAGCCCTTCTCCTGGTGGCTTTTCCAGAGGAGCCCTCGCTTTGAGACCCAACACAAGCTGCGGGACGGGAACGCAGGGCGGGCGAAGCCCCACCGGCCCCTGCAGCACTTTATTTCAGCCGAGTTGGGGTGGGGGGATGTTTGGGGGGTGGTGACCCCTTGCCCAGCCTCAACCAACCAGGAAATTTGCTTGACCGGAGCACGTAAGCCCGACGGGGCTATTAAATATTATCTTGATGCCACACGGTCTCGCCTCGCCTCATCGTCTTCCCTGCGAGATGCTCGAGATGCTTCGCGCGCCCTAAGCAGGCTCAGCCGGAGGGAGTGAGGATTCTCTGTAATGCCCAAGTGGCCAAGGTGGCCAGCAGCGTCCTGGCCTGTACCAGCACTGGTGTGGCCAGCAGGAGCCGGGCAGGGATCGTGCCCCTGTACTCGGCACTGGTGAGGCGGCACCTGCAATCCC
>NW_010540361.1:0-902 GCF_000687285.1 Phaethon lepturus | reverse complement strand
GGAAAAATGTCTTCACCGAGAGGGTGGTCAAGCACTGGCACAGGCTGCCCAGGGAGGTGGTGGAGTCACCGTCACTGGGGGTGTTCAAAAAACGTGTGGACGTGGCACTTCAGGGCATGGTTTAGGGGGCTTGGGGGTGTTGGGTTGGTGGTTGGACTTGATGATCTTAAAGGTCTTTTCCAACCTTAATGATTCGGTGATTCTGTGCTGAATATTTGCAGGATAAGGTGACAAGCTCAAGGTTTGGGGTTCTTTTTTTTTTTTTGGCAGAGTAGGGACGCAAAAGGTGCCCAGGGCAGCTGCGCGGGCAGCTGCAAAATGAAACCGGAGCGGCTGGGGTGCGGCGGTTCCCAGCGCCCATCCGCGCGTCGGGGTTATTTCTGCTGTTTTCTGGTGGGGTGAAGGATTGGGGTGGCGGGAGGGCTGCGCTGGGGCCGAGGGCATGGGTGCTGGTTTTGCTGGGCCCCGCTGGGTGCCGTCGCATTATTCGGTGCTCTTCTTTGGGTGCAGAGCAGGAGCCGCGTGGAATGCGGTGGAGAGTTTGTGGTGGGGTGAATGAGTGGGGTGGCGGGAGGGCTGCGCTGGGGCCGAGGGCATGGGTGCTGGTTTTGCTGGGCCCCGCTGGGTGCCGTCGCATTATTCGGTGCTCTTCTTTGGGTGCAGAGCAGGAGCCGCGTGGAATGCGGTGGAGAGCCAGCCTCGGCACCGGGGCGGTGCCATCCCCGGAGAGAAGGTAGCGCAGAAACAAAACCCTCCAAAAGACCCATCGCAGCAGGAAAAAGCGGTAGGAAAATGTGGATAAAATGAAAATGAAGTAGAGAAACAGGATCCGCTGTGTTGGGTGAGGATGTGCTGTGGGGTGCAGCTCGCATCCCGTCTCGGGAGACGGCTCCGGGCGCAGC
>NW_010540360.1:1862-2289 GCF_000687285.1 Phaethon lepturus | reverse complement strand
TGGGCAAGCACACACAGAGGCTTGGAGCTGGGACGCCACAGTCACGAGGCACCAGCATCTCTGCAGGGACCCAAATCCGGCTAAGTTGGAGGCAGGCAGGGAAGCCACAGCCCAACTTCTCGCAGAGCCCAGGACGGGGCGAGAGGCTGCAGCATGGGTTGCGCCTGGGAAGTTCCTGTTAGATGGCAGGACAAGCCTTTCTCTGGGACTGTTGTCAGACCCGAGAGTGGGACACGGAGTGGGGTCCATGACCTTGGAGACAGCCCGGAGCCAGGGCTGAGCATGGGGCAGCAAAGGGAGGGATGCGCACCCAGACACCGCTGCACCCCCTTGTCCCAGAGGTGATCCCAGAGGATGGCCTTGAGGGCAGACTCATGAGGCTGGGCACCTGGAGTTGCCCCCAGCTGCGCCGGTCACCTATGGCTGG
>NW_010540360.1:1273-1766 GCF_000687285.1 Phaethon lepturus | reverse complement strand
GGCTGACATCTAACAGATGAAGCCCTGCCTGGCTTCAGGGCAACTGCCTGGCTGCGAGCACCATGTACATCATCGTCTTTCCCCATGCGCCAACCCTACGACATTGCTCCAAGCCAAAGCATCTTGCAGAAAACCATCCGTCCTCGACCGGGAACGATGGGAGCTGGATCTTCCACCCCCTCCCCGCCCTCAGAAGCCGCATGCTGGCAGTTACTGACTCTCCTTGTCCAAATATGTGCCTAATTCGTCAGTATTAATAGCTGCTCTCCAGAGTCCGGCGGCGGCTCTTCTGCTGCTCTCCTCACACACCAGCAGCCCCTCGGTCCTTGGCTGCTCCTGTCCCTCCTATGACCCCCACAACCTGGGGCTGAGGCCTTCTAGCAAGCCTTTCTCCAGCTCCCAAAAACATTTTGCCGCTCTCCGCTTGGAGCACCAGTGCCAAAACGTTGCGGCAGGGAAGGGCTGGGAGGCGAGCCCCGGGGGGGGGGCGGGG
>NW_010540360.1:538-1120 GCF_000687285.1 Phaethon lepturus | reverse complement strand
TTATTAAAGCGCGGGTTATTTTGGGAGGAGCCTGGATCTGAAGGGTTTGCATTTTTTTGCCTGTGGAATACAGTTTATTTAGAGCAGAAAGATGGAGAGGGGCGGCAGGCTGCCCGCATGCCTTGTGTCACCCTGAAATGTCACCCCCTGGGCTGTGCATGTGCCAGGTGTCCCTGTGGGTGCCGAGGACGATGGCACCAGGGTGCAAGGCAGTGGAGAGGTGGGTGCCAGGGAGCCTGCATGGAGCTGGGGCCCTCCTGCCCCACTGTGACGCAGGACCTGGGTGGGGAGGTCAGGGGCTCCGCTTGCTTCTCTCCCGGGGGATTTTACCCATGAGGGCAGTGCCAGCCCACAGTGTTCCCAAGTGCAATCACAGCTCATGGGTGTCCTCAACTGCAGTCACAGCCCATGGGTGTCCCCACGTACAGTCACAGCCTGTGAGTGTCTCTGCAGTGCCAGCCTGTGACGTCCCCAAGAGCAATCACAGCCTGCGGGCGTCCATAAGTGCAGCCAGCGAGTGTCCCCAAGATTTCCGTGCCAGCCCATGGGCGGCCCCAAGTGCTGTGCCAGCCCCTACGGGGC
>NW_010540360.1:0-206 GCF_000687285.1 Phaethon lepturus | reverse complement strand
GAGTCCGCCGGAGGTGCCCCCCAGCCCAGTACCACCAGAAAAGCCCCTACTGCCGTGCTCCGGGCTGTCCCTAGCACAGTGCCACCGGGTTGTCCATAGCCCTGGTGTGTCTCTAGCACAGTGCCACCAGGATGTCCCCAGTACGACGCCCCCGGGCATCCCTAGCACAGTGCCACTGGGGTCTCCTTGGTGCAATACTCCTAGGC
>NW_010540359.1:0-576 GCF_000687285.1 Phaethon lepturus | reverse complement strand
TGGATAACCTGTGCAATAGCGTCCATGGTTAAATCCACCTCTTGATCCCAAGCCCATCTGTATGTTGCATCTCTTCCCTGAGGGCCTGAGGTGTCATGGGCCCACCGAGCTATAAATAGTTCACCCTTACTCAACGAGCTGACTTCCACTTCCAAGATTTCTTCTTTTGTACAGGGGCGACTGATACTGGGACGGGCTGGTTCTCTGGTTCAGCTGCAGTGCCTGTCACAGGGTTCGGAGTAGCCATCATGGCCATTGCAAGAGTCTTGAGTAGCTACAGTGCCCGTTGCGGGGGTTGGAGTAGTCGTGGTGCCCATCGCGGGGGTTGGAGTAGTCGCAGTGCCTGCCACATTGCCATCAGACCCAGAGACCCTCTCTCCCCTTTGCACAGTGTTAAACAGAGCTCGGTAGGCATGGGCCAGGCCCCAGCACATGGCAATGATTTGTGTCTCCCTGGAGCTGCCAGGCCGACAGCACACTTCTTCCAGATATTCTGCTAGTTTATCAGGATTCTGCACTTGTTCGGGAGTGAAGTTCCAAAACACCGGAGGTGCCCACCGCCCCAGGCATTTGCCC
>NW_010540358.1:371-584 GCF_000687285.1 Phaethon lepturus | reverse complement strand
CCGGCTCTGCATCGGCTCAGCCTGCCGGGCTGCTGCCCCACGGCGCCTGCCCTGTCCCCCACCCCCTGCCCGTTTCCGTCCCTGTCCGCAGCCTTCGGTGTTATTATATCATTTACTCCTTCGAGCTGGGAAGATGATGTTTGCAGCGTGTCATATGAATTTTTCATAAAGATAGAAAAACAGCCTAATCTTTTGAGCTTTGAGTCTTGGTAG
>NW_010540358.1:0-209 GCF_000687285.1 Phaethon lepturus | reverse complement strand
AGCACTGGATCAACAAGTTGTCAAGAAGCTTGTTTGTACAGAAAGCCACCCCGGGGCCGGTGGGACAAGGCAGGAGCGAGGAGGACCTTGGAGGAAAGAAGTGCCGGAGATGACCGGCACTTGATGTAGAAAATGCTCAGCGTGCGACTAAAAGTGAATTTCCGACGAGAAGGAGCTGCTTTAGAAGAAGTTGAGGGGTACAGAGGGAG
>NW_010540357.1:0-220 GCF_000687285.1 Phaethon lepturus | reverse complement strand
GCTCCCCCTCGAAGGAGATGTCGGCTCCTGAGCTGCTATGAGCCAGGGGCTTAATGTCCAACCCGTTTGGCAGCATCCGTGCCAGTGGGGGGCTGGAGACACTCGGCACCCCCAGGCTGCTCCTGGCAGCTAGGAAAATCCCCAGTGCCTGGCAGCCGGGCAGCGATGGAGACGGAGCGGGAGCGCTCGGAGAGCCGGTGGCGGAGCAGACACCAGCCCC
>NW_010540356.1:0-432 GCF_000687285.1 Phaethon lepturus | reverse complement strand
GGCGGGGTAACGACCAGCGCGGCAGCGTGGAGGTGCTGGCACCCTGTACCTGATGTTGTCAACCAGGTGCTGGTGGGACTCCTGCGTCAGGACCATGCGGAGGGCGTAGGCCAAGTCCTCCACCTTCCGCTCTGCCGCGTACTGCTTCAGGACGGTGAACACCTTCTCCTTGACCTCTGGCTGGTCACCGAGGATGTCATCCACCTGCAGCACGGGAGCCGGGAAAGGAAAGGGAAGGGGCGTTGAGCAGCAGAGCACTTAACCGTGTGTACGGGGCACTGACGGTGCAGAAGACATGTCCGTCTAGTCGCAGCACCGGGTCAGTCCCCGAGGAAGGAACCCATGGAGGGAGGAAGGAGAAGCTTCAGACATCGGCCCATCGCACAGCACCCCTGGGGCCTCGCACGCGTCCCTGGTTTCGCTGTTCCGTGG
>NW_010540355.1:0-870 GCF_000687285.1 Phaethon lepturus | reverse complement strand
TGTAGCCACAGCCGACTTCTCGCCCGGGTCGGAGCGCTCTCATGGCGCTCTCATGCAGTCCCAAGTGGGGGGCCGGGGGCTGAGGGCCGCCTCCCTTCCTCGCCCCGAAGCGCCTGACCCCGGGCAGCCGAGGGCTCTCCCAGCGGCCCCTCCCTGATGCTTCCCGGGAGCCTCGGACGGCAACCTCGGGGACAAGGTGTGTGGTGATCGCGGCGCTTTAAAGCCTGCGGGATGAACAGAGACAAAACGTGGAGGTGGGATTACCCTCAGGCTGGTCGCTGCCTGCCAGCCAGCTGCCAACTCCACCTGAGCTGGGCTCTCAAATGTTTTTTGTCTTTTGTCTTATCACCGCACCCTGGTGCAATGGCTGGCCTGGTCGTGCCCACGGGCCATCCCAGGACTACACATAAACCAGCTTCTACACACAGGAGCCATCACTCTCCAAAGCTAACACAAGGAACAGCAGCTAAGCACAGGGCAGGAAGCAGGCGAGCAGGGTGTACGAGGGTTGCACTTCAGGCCTCAGACTCCTAAACTTTAGGGATCTAAGTCCTTTGCGGGTGAAGCTGTGAGAAACCGCTGCCAACCTCCAGTGTTGTGGTCGCATTGAGTTTACCATTGGCCTCCATTTTGGGTAGGACTTTATTACCCAGCACAGGGGCATGGCAGGCCTGGGGCATGGTGTGACATGCTCACGGATGGCGTGCACTCAAGCCACAGGGGATGAGGCATGAAAGCACTGAAAGGGCAACTGTTCTTGCATGGGCTGCAGGGGCATGCACCACTGTGGCTGCTGACACCAGCCTTCCCCACCGAAGCTGGAGTGTCTGGGGCATGGCCACCCCACTATCAAGGCCTCCCTGACACGGC
>NW_010540354.1:766-1033 GCF_000687285.1 Phaethon lepturus | reverse complement strand
CACCACGGCTCCCGCCACGCCGGGCAGTCCCTGATCCCGCACAGGGACCGCAAAGCCGAGCGCGTCCCTCTCCTGGGACTCTGGTCTTTTTGGACGGGGTCTTCTCTGGAGCCTTCTCCTCTCAGGGCTGCTTCTGCCCGTCCTGCCGCTGCCTTGGGAGGAGGTTTCTCTGATGCCAGGGCAAAGCAAGGCTTCCCTGCCGCTGCTGCAACACCCAAGGCTCTGGAGGGAGGGCTCACCCCAAAGCGCGTCCGGGGGCCCGCGCGC
>NW_010540354.1:348-561 GCF_000687285.1 Phaethon lepturus | reverse complement strand
CAGGGCCGCCGGTCCCACGCGACCTCGCTCCTGCCCTTGCAGCCGATTGCACATCACCCCCAGCCATCCGCCCCGGCTCCGATCCATCAGCGGTTGCTCTTGCAGGAATGATTTATTCCTAATTGTACCATTACTCGGCAGAACCTGCCTGCCTTTCTACCCGCCAAAAAAAAACCCCAGCGATTACTTTAGGACCTCCTGATGAGGCTAAAA
>NW_010540354.1:0-231 GCF_000687285.1 Phaethon lepturus | reverse complement strand
GACCCTCCCTGCCTTTCTCCCCGCCAAAAAAAACCCCCAGCGATTACTTTAGGACCTCCTGATGAGGCTAATAGCATGCCTAATAGAGGTCACCGTTCGTTACGGAGCCCTGTGCCGCATATTACACGAACATCAGGACAGGGAGAGCTTTTTGTTTCGGACGCAGCGTGAGCTCTCAGGCCCACGTCGGCATCGTCCGAAAGCAGCAGGAGGGAGGATTGGGGCTCAACA
>NW_010540353.1:6967-7249 GCF_000687285.1 Phaethon lepturus | reverse complement strand
TCCCGCCCCTCTGGGCAGCGCCCCACCCGAACACTCCCGCGTGGCCGTGGGCTGGAAAACCCCAGCCTTCCCCGCGTCCCTGCCTCGGAGAGTTTGAGTCCTCGGGCAGCCGTGGGAGAGGAGACTTTGTAGGTCAAAGCTTTTCTGGCTCCAGACGCCTTTTCCTCTTGCTCACAGGATACTCCGTGACATCGGCAAGGGTTAACGTCGTGCGTGGGGCTGGGTTTGCGGGTGGGGAGCCCCCCCTTCCCCGCCGGCAGCCGCTTTTCTGGGTGCTCTGCT
>NW_010540353.1:1810-6492 GCF_000687285.1 Phaethon lepturus | reverse complement strand
TGGGTGCTCTGCTCCTCCAGAGATCCCCGCAGCTAAAAGCACAAGGGGAGCAAAGGAGGGGGGGAGTGCGGCAACTGTAGCAAGCAAAGCTCTTTCTAAATAGGATTTTTAGGGTTGGGTGGTTTGTTGTTTTTTTTTTTTTTTTTCTTTTTCATTTCCTTCTGCAGCCCCAGCAGCTCCCTACTCTGGAGCTGATGGATTTGACGCTAATGGCACCTTTGTAATTGAAGTGTCTGTTTTGTGATGCAGGAGGAGGTCTGAGTCAGTCTGGAGAGCAGGAGGTTCCGTTTGTATTCAGCCCTGTGGCTAGGGGTTCAGCACGCGGCGCAGCCCGGGCGGCTGCGAGCCCCGCTGGCAGCCCTCCTGGACGTTATCTGGGGCTCGTTCGGTAACGTGACGGCTGGCGGAGGGATGGGGCATGGAGGCGGTTCATCACCGTGCAGCCACAGCATTTCCAGATGCTAAATCAGAGGCCAAGAGGCATTCAAAGCCAAGGCGTGCGTGGCCAGTGAGCAAGTGGGTGTGTGGGGATGGGTGGAAAGCCGAGGCGGTGTTCCCCTCCGCCGCGGCCGTTTAATACCGCGGTCTGCGTACGGGAGCACCGTTGGCAGTGGATGTGTTGTATGTGTAACGTGCTCTGGGTTTTGTTTACTAATACAGTTTGACAGTGGCCCTCTGGGACGGGCAGGATCCGCTTCCACCGCGTCCGCGCATGTCGCAAAAGAGCTGGGAAAGGATGACAAAAGCTTAACTTGTGATTTCAAAAGGCTTTTTGCAGAACTTTGCCACCGTTTGGTGAGTTGCACAAGTACAAACAGCCGTCTCCTGCCGGCTTGGCACTCACATGACTCAGAGGAAGCTCAGCTGTAAACAAACGCGCTGCGATGAGCAGTTACCATGTTCCCACTCACTTTTGGTGCAACGGTCAGATAATTCCCTTTGCAAAATGGCTGCTGGGCATGCCTTCTGCAGGGAGCCGTGCTGGGGAGGTGTCGTCTCCCATCTCCAGCATGCTCTCACCTCTTGCCTGTGATGTTCTGAGGCTTTTGTTATTCTAGTGCAGTATCCGTTTGCTGGCTGGCCCGCATCTGCAGCGAGTATAAATTGGTGGAGTTCAGGCATGTTACGCTGCCTTCACTCATAGTCTCCTCCGATTCTAAGTGCTGCTCCAGGGGCACAGCGTGAGTCGGAGCAGCCCTCTTGCACCCTGAGGACGTTGCTGCTGCCTCTAAGACCACTGTGGGGAGAGATGTTCTGCACAGCGGAGCTGAGGCCAGCTAGACGGCCTGGAGACAAGACAGCAGGAGCTGGGTTCCCCCAGGTCTGTGCCTCTGTCCTGGCCCCTGGCACTCCTGGCATCTGTCTGCCTGGCCCAGGACCTTTTCTACGTGGGCATGTGCCCGCTTGCTGCTTGCGACAGCCAGACAGGGAGAAGGAGCGTGGGGTGTTGGGTCGCTGGCAAGAAGGGAGAGGGAGGCTGCTATGAAGCATGGACAGCTTTGGGCTGGGGGGATGCTGATGTTTTGGGACCGTTTTCCTGGGCTGGGGCTGCTCTGGAGCCGTTGTGGCTGGTAGGGGAGGATGCCGTGGGGGCTGCAGAGAGGGTTTGCTGTGCGCTGTGTCCTGGCAGACCTGGAGTTTGTCCGAGGGGGGGGAAGGAACGTGATCCAAGACAGCAAGCAGGGTGGGAGGTCAGGAAACCCCTGGGGATACAGCCGCCTTCAATGTGGCATGACCTGATCGGAGCCTGTACCGTACTCAGGGTCTTGATGGAGGGGCTGTTTATTTTGCATCCCCTCCACCTCCGGGGAGCGGGGCAGCTCGTGGGTAGTGTGTGGGTCACCTCTCTCACTCGCCATGACTACTCCCGTTTTGTCGGGGCCCGGGGCAGGCTTTCTTGCGGCACGCCCGGCGTAGTTCGCAGCTCTCGCAGCGTGGTGAGCTCTGCTGTGCTTCCAGGGACAGCCGCGGTGGGTGCCAGCAGGGGTGGCCGTGCCAGCCCAGCCCTCCAGCAGCTGGAGCAGTGCCATGGCTGATGGGAGGGGGAGGTTTACAGGCTTATGAAGTCAATTTGGAGTGGCTCCGGGTGAAGGCTGGCACTCTGCCTCTGGGGCCACAGGTGCTGGCACTTTGGGAGAGGCCAGGGAGGGCAGCAGGTACCTTCACCAGGGCTGGAACCCAGCAGGCTACCAAGGAGACATTTCAGAGTTTGCAGAGCCTCATGTTGGGCTGAGTGGTGGGTCAGGCCCTTTCCCAGGTAGAAGAGTATTATTTGACTTTGTTATGTTCTGATTGCCCCAGGAGCTGCTTGTGAAGGATAAAAAGACACCAGCTTTAAAAAAACCCACCCATTCCTTCCTTTTTCCTGGTGCTAAGTGTTGTGGCTCTGTTCGGTGTAGTGAGGTTATGTGTGGGGAACAAGAGGAGGACCAGGTGTCTGGCCCAGCCCGCTGTGTCCGTGGTTGGATTTACACTTCCTCTTCTGATTTATGTATGTTTTATCGAGCCCCTTTCCCTTTCCTTGTGTCTCAAGGGCAGGGTGCCCCCAAGGGCTGCTCTAGCACCGTGGGCTCTCTGCTGCTGGATCCCCTGTGCTGGCAGTGGCTGCAGCTCACACGTGTGGCTGGAAGCACGTGCAAGTGCAGCTTGGGCAGCGATAGGCAGGGGATCAAACAGCACCCGGGGTCCCGTCTGAGCGGCTGCAGTGACCCGCTCCTCCAGGCTGAGTTTGTTCTGCTCAGCACCCAGGTCTCCTTGCATTCACCTTCCCACCCGGCCCCTGCAGCCATCTTCCCTTTGCCTCCATCACCTTCTTGGCACCCTGGTAGGATCTGCCTCCTGCGAAGCTCCCGTTTTTGCACCCTGGGAGGGATGTGGTGGCCTGGCAGTGGTGGGTGCGGGGCTGCCCTGCTCCCACTTGCACACAGGGTGACACGGGCGATGGGGCTTTTGGTCCAGGGTCAGGGCTGAGCTGCGGCTTGGGCTCCTTCTCAAGCAGAGGAGCCTTAATTGGCTTTGCTGTTGTACCGGTTGCCCCCAGCACTTGTGACGCTGGCGGCATCAGCAGCTTTGGTTACATGCGTGTCCCTGGCACCCTGTGCCACCGAGGACATGGGCACATGGGCCTCTTGCCCGCCTGGGTTGGGGCTGCTGCAGGTCCTTGGGAGGTGGCAGCCATTCCCCGCAGCTGGAGGGACACAAGCAGCGGGCATTGTGGGCAGAGGGCTTGCTTCTGGGAAATGGGCAGATGGAGGGGAGGAGACGCAGTGTTTTAGACGGGGGGCCTGCGACGGTGGAGTGCTTCCTGCACCCAGGTCACGGCTCTTATCCCAGCGCCAGCAGGGATCGATGGGCAGTTCAGGAGGACAGCAGGGCCCTTCTCTGCCCCGTCTGCTGATGGCACAGTCCCAGATATGAGGCCTCTCGGTGAACAAGAGCACAGAGCGGATTTAATCAGCTTATGGTATCTGGCTGTGCCCACACCTCTGTGCTTCCCGTTCACTGTTTTCCCCCCTTCCTTATCGCGATCCTTTCTGCCTGTGGGTGTTGACATCGGACCTCACCCAGGACGAAGGGTAGCGCAGTGATGGGGGTGTTGCTGCCGCAGAAGTGTCCATGTCTTTGTCGGCCATTTCCTTGATTCATAGAGGTGTGCTGTCCTGTTCAGAGCTGGTCTCTGGAGCCACAGCCCCTATTGCTGCTTTATGGCCGTCACTGAAATCCAGCGGGTCCTGCCTGCGGGTGCTGAGGGCTCTCAGGTTGCATCCTGGCTGGGTGCAGGGTTTGGGTACTGTGTTACTAAACGCAGAGAGAGAACTGCAGCTATCGCGGGGAAGAGCCTCACCAGCCCGGTTATTGCATGCTCTCCGCCGAGGTCCAGGAGCTGCCAGACTCTACAGCAGCAATTGCTTTCCCCACCCAGGTCTGGATTATTGTTTGCAGATACCGCTCCTGGCTGCCACCTGGTCTTGCTGATACTTTACCCCCCTTTAGCCAGGAAACCATAAACCCCACTGCCAGCAGCTGGCACTTGCTCTCCAGCTCCCCAGCGGTGCGAGTGCAGCCCCTTCACCTTTCCAGGGCCTGCCAGCCTGGGTATTTTGGGGCAGAATAGTTTTCCATCAGACCAGTAAGCTGAGCTGACTTGTTCATCCCATCCCTGGGTGCGACACAGGAGTGTGTGGCTGTGGGCAACGACGAGGAGTGTGTGTGGTGGTAGGACTGCGGCTGCTGCAGTCACGCAGGATTTGGTACAACCTGCCTCTGCTTTTTCCAGGTTTTTCTGCCTTTTTTTTTTTTTTTTTTTAGCCACTTGGGTAACCCCAGTCACTGGCTGGCAGGAAGGGAACAAAGTCTCGGGTGGTGTTGGCAGTGCCCGGCTGCAGCTCCGTGCCTCGCACCTCGGCTTGTAGACCTGTGGGCCAGGCTGCCCCCGGGGAGGGGATTGAATGGGGGTTGATGGGGGCTTTCCCGCCAACCAGAACTGAATCCAAACCAATTCTCTAACATTTCTCTCCAGTCTGATCTGCAACTGAATCAAAACACTGTTTTCTAGCCCTCAGTTAAAGCCTGGCACAGAGCAGGAGTCGGCTTCACCTTCACCGGTCCTTCATCAGCCCTGGGCTGGGTGTCTGCCCTCCTGGCCAGCCTGCGCCACCGGGCTTCCTCCCTGCAACCCCACC
>NW_010540353.1:0-1781 GCF_000687285.1 Phaethon lepturus | reverse complement strand
CATATTTACCAGATTATTGCTTCTGGGATAAATTATGACCAAAATTATGTCAGTCATAGCCATACCCTGCCTGCAACAGAATTGGAAACGCTCTGGTATTTGGGGTGGGCTACCTGTTGCAGCCCCAGCCCCGGTGATCTCCTGGCGTGAATATGGTGACTGTGATCTCGTCCGGTTAAGGACACGCATCTAACTGGTTCCTGTTGGGCTTCCCCTGCTGGGTTTGAATTTGGTTTCCCTCCTCTCCCTGCACGCAGCGGTTGTGGAGCATCGCTGTGAGTTGTGAAATGCCTGCTGGGGTCCGCTCCAGCAGTGGCCGCTTCTCAGCAACAAGCGCAGCGATCCCAGATACGTGCGCTCCCTTCCTGCCTCTGTGCAAGCAGATGGCAGGCGTGGGCCCCTGCTTGGGGACGTGGCAGCAGCTGTGCACAGCATCTTCCCGTGCGGGCAAGGGGGCTGCGGGCATGGTCCAGCCCCCCGGGGCCTGTTTTGGTTCATCTTGGGGGTCTTGCAAAGGCCTGACATTGTGTGCAGGGATGAGGTGGGTGTCCAGTTTGTGTGCTGGTGGTAACATCATCTGCCTTTTTTCTTTTTTTTTTTTCTTTTTTTGCAGACTGCTCTCAGTGCTTTTTTCCAAGAAACAAACATCCCCTACAGCCACCACCATCAGATGGTAAGTGCTTCCCCACCTCACCAGTGCTCACTTGGGGCACAGCACCAGCTGGCGGGCACGTTGGGCTGTTGCTGGTGCTCAGCTCACTGCTTTACAGCTCCAGGAGTGCAGGCAGGGAGGTCTGGCCAGGTGCTGCCAGAGCTGCCTGCCAAGGAAGGTTTTCCTGGGGATGGCATAGCCTGTCCTGTGCCGTGGGACAGTGGGTCTGGGAGTGCCCTTGGAGCCCTGCAAAGGGGTTGGGGCTGTTCCTCAGAGAGGGGTGGTCTGACAAAGGGTGCTTTGGGCATGGCAAATGATCCAGACCAGCCCCAACATGGCAGAGAGAACCTGGAGGGGACCTGGAGCACTGGACCATTGTAGGCTGTAAACACACGCAGAGATACGTGCATGTTGCCCAGCCACACATGTGAGTCCTTCTGTATGTGCTGGAGCAACTGAGCGTGCAAACCTCTGCCCTGCTGGAGCGTGCCTCTGGTTCAGCGTGCTCATCTGGATGTGTGTAAACATGCAAGGGCATGCACGTGCGTGGGTGCTGCCTGCCTCCGCTCTCTCCCAGCTGTCCCCAGACTTGGTCCCTTTAACTCTTGTGCCCCAGCAGCCCATAATCTGCCTGGGCAGATGTGTCTTAGGGATTTGCTGGCTGCCGTGGCCTCATTTGACTCTCCGGGACAATTGGGGATTTGGAGCGTGCAGTAAGTGTGCAGAGCAAGTGCCTGGCAGGGCCTGAGCGCGCCCAGCCTCCTGTGGGATGGGAGCTGAGCCTCGCACCCACTGAGCCAGAAAGCTGCAGGCCCAGGGTGGCACCAGCGGGTCGTGGAGTAGAGGGTGTCCCTGACTTGGCCAGGCACAGGAGTGGGTGCAGTGGGGCCCCGTCTGGGCACTCTGACGGGACCTCTCACCACAGCATTAGTCTTCAGAGCCTTAAATAGCTGCTGCTTGTGGGCAGCATCGTCAGCACAGAGCATGGGTCTGGGAGCTCCACGTGCTGCAGCGGTGGAGGCGGAGGGGTCTTGTGCTGGGCCCTGGTGGGGGGCAGAAGCTGGAGACCCCCTCACACACCTGACCCTGTGTCTCCTTCCCACAGATGTGCACTCCCGCCAACACGCCA
>NW_010540352.1:0-5644 GCF_000687285.1 Phaethon lepturus | reverse complement strand
CCCCGGCGCTGCGCTGCTCCGGCGGCCCGGGGAGCTGCTTCGCGGAGATAAGAGATGATAGGGTATCCGAGATCACATTCCCACACTCTGAATTTTCCAATAATGCCAAGAGTACTGACCTAACAATTAACTGTGTTGCAAAGGGGGCCTCTTCACCTAGCCCAAAGACAAACAATGCATTTCCACAACAAAGAATACTCAGAGAGGCAAGGAAATGCCTTCAAGCAACTACTACACACCGTGCAGATAACAATACAATAGCTGCTAGGTTCTTAAATAATGATTCTTCATCAGCGGCAGCAAATTCAGAGAAAGATTCCAAAATCCCTCATTGTATTGAATTTGCCACGGATTTGCCCTCTTTACAAACTGATCCTGAGGAGGATGCTGCTTCTCCAGGGGCAGCAGCAGCAGCAGCTGAGCTCCAGTGCACTGATACAGGCAATAAGGCATTGCCATTCCTGCACAGCATTAAAATCAAAATAGAGGACAGCAGTGCGAACGACGAGTATGAGCCTGACCTTACAACACATAAGCTAAAGTGTGAGTGCAATGATACTAAGGATGAGTTTTACGGTGTGACTGAGAGTAATAACCAGGACGCTTTATTAACAGCCAAGGAAGATTCTGCATGCACTGAGAAAGAAACCACTTCCTTAAACCCGCTGACTCAGAGTCAGGTCCTCTCATGCACTTTAGGTACTCCAAAACCTGAGGATGGGGAGTATAAATTTGGAGCAAGGGTGAGAAAAAATTACAGGACACTGGTTTTGGGAAAGCGACCTGTACTGCAGACTCCTCCAGTCAAACCAAATTTGAAATCAGCTCGAAGCCCACGTCCTACAGGTAAAATCGAGACACATGAAGGAACACTGGATGATTTTACAGTTAACAATAGACGCAAAAGGGTAGCCAGCAATGTAGCATCAGCAGTGAAAAGGCCATTTAATTTCATGGCAAATTTTCCCTGTCCACCATCACTAATTATTGGCAATGATGGGGATTTGTTGCCAGCTTATTCCTTAAACACCACTAAGGATTCCCAACCACCTCACAAGGCCCATCCTGTATGGAAATGGCAGCTGGGCGGTTCTGCAATACCTCTTCCACCTAGCCACAAATTCAGGAAATTTAATTAATAAAATAGTTTGGAAAATATTTTCTTGAACCACCTTTAACTTTCTTACATTTTTTAAACTCTGCAGGATGGTTTGTACAAGCCCATTAATGCTATAGACACTTTTGGAATCCTGTTTTATCACATTGTGAAGACAGAAACTGGATTACTATTTTCTTTACCTTTACAACAGTGGGGTTTTTTTGTTTGTTTGTTTTTGGTTTTGTTGTTTGTTTTTTTGGTTGTTTTTTTTTTGGTTCTGTTGCATTTGGGTTTGTTTTGGGGTTTTTTTGGTTACATTCCACAGAGTACTTCAGGCTAAAGACTCAAGTTAAACTCAGTTATTATGGTAGAGCTGGAACACTTTACTGTTTAAATGCTAATAATGCACCAGTACCTCAATTCAACTGCTGCAAATAAATGTCAAAAGGTTGAATAATAAATATTAGAATGAGCCATTAAATTTATGCACTAGATTTCGAAAATGGAAGTCTAACTGTTAATTCAGTTAAAGTTTGTTAAGTTACATGGTTGCACAGTAAGGGTTCACTATAATTCAATGTGGCAGCAGCCTACTTTTCGGGAGCTTTGTTTTCGGGTGTAGGGGTGTCTTTTTCGAAGAGCAGTTGCACTTACTCCTTTTTCTCTGGTTTGGAAAGGCTGGCGTCCGCCTGCGACCCCAGCACTGGGAAAAGCTGCCTCATCTGAAACCAGTAAATAAATGTGGAATTCTATTTTTGGTAAAAGGGTGTCTTTTTACTTGTACAGCCACTCTTTGCAATTGGGAGGCCTTTTTGTTTCACCCAGAGGTCTTAAATAAGGTTACTGTTACCCACTAATGTCATACTTAAGTTGTGGTCTGAACATGCCCCTTTACAAACTTGCAAAGCAACTAAAATATTTGCCCGGCTAGCAGTACAATTTATGGTCCAGCCCCTCACGCTGGCTGGAGGAAATAGCAAAGCAGTAAATACAACACAGAAAGTGAAACGAGAGGCCGTAAGTGGAAAGAATACACAAAATGAGAAGACCGTGTTATTCATAGCTTTTTGGCACCAAAACTCAGGCGTTCCAACCGTGTTACACTTCCCGGTTCTATCCTCATCTCTTGAAATTTGTTGTCGTGGGGTTTTTTTGCCATGCCATCCTCTCTATGTAGCAGAAACATTTCTACTGCACGTGACAATCAGAGGCAATTATCTATATTTGCACTTAATATCGGACTGAAATAGTCGAACAGGCAGACTTCTAGAGTCTAGCCCTCGGTAAGACATGCTGGTATAATATATTGTGATGATGGAAGCAGTAAATCAAAATTATGGAAATTTGCACTGTTGAAAAGCATGCTTTAGCTTTATTTTCAATTAAAAACACTGTTTTAAAAAAAATCCTGATTCCATACACTTTGAATTATTGCAGAGTTATCCGTGGTTTCCTCTGCGTTTGTAAGTTCACTGTTTTTATTTGGAGGAAATACGCTTCAAGAGGTTAACTGTTTCCCTCCCTTCCCCCCCCAACTCCTCGAAAAGAAAGGGAAGGGGAAAAAAAAAAAAAGAGAAAGGCTGGAGGCCGAGGTGGAGGCCGAGCTGAGGACGGGGGAAGGTCTTTCTTGCGGGGGGAGGACGGGTACAGCAACTCTGAAAACAGCCTGAAAAGTTTGCAGCTTGAGAAAGACAGTTATAATTTAGTTGCTGAATCAGCAGAGTTTAAGATGAATAATTGCTGGTTTCTTTCTCTGGATTAGCATTTTATTTATACTAGATCATTCCCAAATTAAATTTTAAGGATTCCACTCATCGATCAATCCCGGGAGAATAATTTATCGTAAATCAAAAAAGGAAAACAAAGCAACAATGTGATGTTTACTGTGTGACTCAAAGTCAACATTTCTGATGGCAATCCACTGCCTGGGTTTCAATATTTTTTTTTAATTCCTGCCTTTTGTGATGCCCTTTCCCAACCCCTCGTGTCTCTAAATATTCCAAGCAGTCACTAACTGATTGCAGTTCTGTTTACTATATCCACACCGTAGTTTTCCTCTCATTGTAAAAGGCCTAGTCTGAGAATACCTGCAGCCAAATATATTTAGAAAGAGTAAACAATTGCCTTTCAGTGGAGTTACCCTTCCCCCCTGCATGCACACGCTTTCTCACACACACATGCACACACACACATCACTTTAAACTGCCAATTGCAAAAGGTGCATCGCACACTTAACCGCTCTGCTGAAATTACGATGGTCGCGAAAAAAATCTCTTTACTGAAGTTGTTCTGAGATGAATGTTTACAATCGTATATTTAGAGATGCACAGATTACAGCCTTATTTCCAGAGAACTGTAAATACGTACAGAACGGACTGCTCAGGAAAGCCCCCCGCTCTGTTAGAAAGCCGTGTCTGCTTGACAAAGGTCTTCCCTTGACCAAAAAAAAAAAAAAGGGAAAAAAAAAAGAGCGAAACCCAAAAGCTACAAAGGTGCAATATGCAAACATGAAACCTAAAATTTTGCGTTGTCAATTAAACAACGTATCACTTTCAAAGCAACTCCGTCCCCTGACCCTGTTTACTTCCAATTAGAGATATGCTGATTTGGCCAGGAATTGTAAACTACAGAGGTGCCTTTTCAGGTTCCCGAAATAATCCTGGGAGGGGGGAGGAGGGGGAGGAATAAGCATAAATTTATACCAAATAGGCTCTGCAGAGTTGAGGACGTGAAATATGGCGCCCAGCCCTGCCAAGGGGACGGGGAGCTCCGGGAACGGGAGTGGGGCACCCACCGGGCACCCCCGCGGGGCTGGCTGCTTCGCCGGGCTCCCCTCCATGCAGGCGACATCAAAAGGCAAGAAGTTAAACAGCCAAATAATTTTCACACGTGTACACCTCAGTTTAGTGCAAGCCACTAACAAGGACATTCGTGTTTTTACTGCCGTTGGAGAAATTAGCCAGGTACAATAACTCACTGGGGGGAAAAAAAAGTCAACAAAAAAAAGGTATTCTTTCCAATTCTGGTAGTTTGGTGGCTGTTTCTGACGGCATTGTAGTTGTTATTGCGAGCAGAGTTCATTATCATTTCAGTCTGAATAATATAAAGTCGTATCATTGAGTTACATAAAAATAACCAATTTTCTCCCATAAAGGTAAGTTCTAATAACGAGGAAAAACAAAGTTTTTTAAAGGGAGCCAGGTTATCATTTTGTTGCAATGTTTACAGGACACAAAACTTAGATTGTGTTAGTAATGGATCACCACCATTTTCCAATTCCTGGTGTACACAAAAATCTACAGAATTTTCTAGAGGAAAAAGCAACCGAGGGAAGAGCATGTACTTTATGGACTACACTCCATAGGTATTTGCCACAAGTAGAGTTCACCGGTAAATTTATTGGAAAGATTTCTGCTGCCAGATGGAAAACAAAAGAAAGTTTTGGACTATGTTTAATTCTCTGGAGCATTAAAAAGGGAACACGTGTAATGCCTTCAGCAGCGAGGTATATTGCCTTAAAAGATGTAATTTGCCGTTTACAACAATTTACTTTAAGGAGTGATTGTTCTATAACCGACACTTACTTGACTACAGTGGGATAATCCCTTTACTGTTGTTTATTTAAAACGCCACTACTAGCAATAATGCAAAATAGTGGTAGCTGTTGTATGAAGTTTGCTGTTCAATCAATTCCCTTGGTGATTTTTTTTTACATGGTCTCTGATCCTTTTTCCTCTACCAGATTTAGTTGCCAATAAATTAAAGTTTCTGCAGAAATGAGCGCAATGCTATCATGTTTGTGTTTGTCAACGTTCACACGTGCGAGGGGTTGAGACAGCGAGGGGTAAAAAAGTGGCATTTTCAACACACGGCAGTAATCTGCAGGAAAATATTCTACATTTGCAGTATGTTAGAGAACATGAAACACGGATAGCGTCGTTAATTGTGGTTTTTATGGTTAAGAAGATTGCTGGAAAGAATATGTAATGGCTCGTCCTGGGATTTATTTGGTCAGAAGTACAAAAGGAGGGTGAGCGCCTGAAAATGAAAAGCACTGGCTAGCAAAATAAAAGAGGGAGGCATTGGGTTCTACCTTGCTAAAGTCATGCTTGCAGACTTGACCCATTCCCGTGGCATTTAGCCCCACAACGGCGCTAACAGCTCCCGGGGCTGCTGGCTGCGGGGCGGCCAGGCTTGCCGAGGAGCGACCCGGCCTGCCCAAAAACCTTTCGGGAAGGGAGAGCTAGCCGGGTTTAGGCCTTCCATTGCATTTTTTCACTGCTCTGATATAATTATTTGCCGTGCCCTAGGCCCCTCTCTCTCCCCCTCTCCCTTTCACTCCGTGGCGGCCTCACAAGCCCCCGCTTTAAAAGGCCCGAGATGTTTTGCATGAAGCGCTCACAATAGGGGTTGAGAGAATTGACAGTTTCAAAAACAAGGCGCCCTGTCCTTTCCAGATGCCGAGGACCTCTCTCCCGCACCATCTCTCGTTTGCTCCTCGCTGCTGGTGGCTTTATCCTTAGCATTGCAAATATACGGCAACAG
>NW_010540351.1:2861-3072 GCF_000687285.1 Phaethon lepturus | reverse complement strand
AGCCTCACCCCTTCAGTTCGGTGCCATCCAGCCACTTCCAGTCAGACCTGGAGCCATCCCGCCTCAGCCCCATGTGGTAGACCTCCATGTTGGCTATGCGCACCAGGAAAGCCTAGCACAGGAGAGGACCCGCATGAGCTCCGTGGGGGGACACCCATCCCCAGCCACCATGCAATTAGTGATGGGGGCTGCGCAGTACGGGCAGAGCATC
>NW_010540351.1:2238-2523 GCF_000687285.1 Phaethon lepturus | reverse complement strand
GGTGCACTCACCAAGGTGGCGTTGGCTCGGACGGTGACCAGCTGTGCCCCTCTGGAGCAGCAGTCCTCTCTGCTCTGCTCCCAGCTCTTCTTGGCAGAGGAGAAGTAGTAGCACTGCCCCGCATCCCACAGCCAGCCGGCTGGGCAGAACTGGCATTGACCTGCACAGCAGAAACTCGGCCTGTGGGAGCAGCCAGGACAGAGCAGCCGGCAGGGATGGCCACCAGCCCCCAGCCCAAGGGACAAGAGGGTGACAAGGGGCAGCCAGGGTGCCCACTAACCCAGC
>NW_010540351.1:506-2083 GCF_000687285.1 Phaethon lepturus | reverse complement strand
GGTTGGTTACATGAAGGTGCCGGCATTGGGCAAGCAGGTCAGGGAGGGGAGGTCCAGGTTCGGAAGTGTAACACAAACATCATTTACAAAGTGCTGAGAAAGCAGTCAAGATTTCATCTTCACCAGAGACTGGTCAAAAGAGAGAGCCCAAGGCTGTCTGGCACACCGGTGCTCGTGGCAGCCATGCGCCTGGTGCTGGTGGTGTGCCCAGGCAACGCTGAGCTGCACTGGGGGGGTCGTCTCTTCCAAAGGGGTCCCAGTAGTGCAGCCTGTTCTGCAGCACTGGGGCAGCTCTCCATGCCGTGAGCCAGGGGACAGGCAGCACGGGTGAAAGAAGACTGGGCAGGGAGGGGGCATGGACTGGAGTAGGGACAGATCCTGCCTCTTGAAAGGAGCAGCCAGGCCTTCTCCAAACCTTGCCTAGGACCCCACTGTTCTCTCTTACCTCGCAGTGTCTGTTGCCCATACCTGGGGCTCTCTTCCCCGAGGGTGCAGCTTGCCTGTTGTCCTAAATCTACAGAAGAGAGCAAAGGAGTGTCCCCGCCAACCCTGGGCTCCCTGCAGCATGCAGTGCCCTCTCCCATGGGACAGCCCCACAGCTGCAGCTGAGGGTGTCCCTCCCTTTAGGTGACCAGCCAGCCGAGCCCACCAAGGTCCTTGCAGCTTTTGCTGTGCTGGGGAGCCCATCGCATGACAGGCTTTAGGGAAAAGTCCTCTGCCTTTTGGTTTCAGTGTCACGGCTAAACATCCTGTCTTCATTTCGTTGCCACGTGATGCAGCGGGATGCCCCAGCGCCATCCCCGAGCCCACACTGTTCCCCCGCCTTCCTCTCCCAGCCAGGCAGGTGAGGTCTTGCCTCACTGATTTTCCTGCTTGCCCCAGAACCTGCAACTTCCTTGGCCCCAAGCAGGGGGGCCCAGCTCCATGGGCAAGCTGCAGCTCTGTCTGTTGGTACACGGACCCCATGGTGCCAACCCCAACCCCAAGACTGTGGACAAAGAGGCCCAGGCACAAGCGGGTACTCACAGTGGAAGCTCAAGCTGACGAGGATGATCTGTGCCAGCAGCAGCAGCAAGGAGAGGAGACCCAGGCTGAGGGCTGCCCAGCACCAGGGCAGCCACACCGGCTGCTGAGGAGCTAAGAAAGGGAGTTAGCCTGCGTCCTGCAGGCTTGCTGGGAGTGGTGGTGGCCACCCAGACAGGAAAGGTCTGGGAACCCTGGGCAGGGTCTCAGGAGCCCATTTGCAGCATCCTAGCCCTCCTAGAAGTTGCCTCCCTGCAGACGGTGCTTGGCATAGCAGGGGAGCGCAGAGCGGGGGGTGCCTGTGTGCACTGTGGCACTGGGGTGCAGTGGGCACCCCTGGCCTTGAGCCCCTCCTGCGCCACACCCCAAGAGCAGGCAGTCTGCAACAGGGCTGGAGAGGAACTCTTTGGAAGAGGAGACCCGAAAGCAGGGAGGGGAGTTGCAGGAACGGCCCTGCAGAGGCCAAGGGGCTGCAGGAGGGCAGGGGACCCACTGGGAGAGCTGGGGTGCCAGGGTCAGGGAGCAGTGTGCCATTACCTGGGGTGGGGGGCAAG
>NW_010540351.1:0-333 GCF_000687285.1 Phaethon lepturus | reverse complement strand
GCACCCAGGACAAGGGGGAGCCCCAGCCAGGCCGGCACCCAGACATCCCCAGCACCAGGGAACCCCGCACCCCTGGCTTTGGGGCAGCGAGCTGTGGGGACGGCCGTTAGCTCAGATGTGGGGCCAGGGCTGCACTGGGCAGCTGTGTGGAGGCTGCTTCCCCTGCCCTGACCCCTTGGTGCTCGGTAGATCTGTCCTAGGGACTTGTGCAGGGGACCCGGGCATCCTTGGGGAGCAGGACACAGGGCCCCGTCTGTGTTCCCAGGCTCCGCGCTCTCAAAGCAGCAAGGCCACGGGGTGTTTGCTCAGATGTGGTTTCTGCTGCTTTTTTTT
>NW_010540350.1:0-2385 GCF_000687285.1 Phaethon lepturus | reverse complement strand
GCGCCTCGCTGCTGCGGACGGCGGGCGGGCGGCTGGGAGCTCCGGGAGCCCTTTGCACCTCTGAGGCCGTGCTAACCGCAGGAATTAGATGCAAAAGTTAGTATGAAGGAGGCGGGGAGGCCGAGGAGAGCCTTCGAGTGGCTTTTCTTGCGGGGGCGTGAGGGACATAGCAAGCCTGAAAATAACGGAGATGGGGAAGGCGGACACTCCGGTACCAAAATACTTCCTACCGGCGATCGCAGGGCTCGCTGCGAGCATCCCTACCCGCGGAGGAGCGGTTGCCAAACTACGAATTTAAGTCCGTCGGTTTTGTATGCCTCGTCTTGGGTTGATTTCTTAATTTTCTGTTCCCCGAGAAATTGCTAGCGCCTTCGCAGAAGTAACTCGCAAACCCTGGCGTAGGAGGGAGAAGGCACTCGGGCACTTTGCGCTGCTAAAACTGAGACTGTTAACGATATTTGCAGCTCAGAGGGAAAAGAGGCAACCGCCCTGACCTTAGGTAATTGAAATTTGATGGTTAAACTAATTACGCTCTTATTCTAAGGGGAAAAAAGCATACTTATTGAACGTCAGCTAGTCTGGCACATTCAGAGTTAGAAGCGAACTTTTCGGATTTTTTTTTTTTTTGTCCTTTTCAGGAAAGCATGTAAACACATAGAAATATTTACCGCACCCTTCGAGAATATAATTGCTGAGTGGCTAATCTCATCTGCTGGTATGGGAAAATACATCTAATACATCAAGCGTAAATATGATACGGTTTAGATCTTGCCCTCCTAAAGATATTAAATTAACAGTTACCCTGGTTTAAATTCAGATTATTGTCTTTTGCAGTTTTATAGATAATGGATACATGCAATAAAATTCTATTTGAATATATATTCTATCTAACAAGACACACATCGTATCGATTTATATTTTATCCACACACACGCACGCATGCACATTGCAGGCGGCTTGTAATATGTTAGAACATTTCCAGCACTTGGGTATACTGGGGTACTTATCTAAACAATCACTCATTTCCTCCTCCTATCGAATGTCTAATTTGTAAAGAGAGTTAAAACACATTTACTTACTCATTTCCAACAGCACATCTATGGAACTCTTTAACTGGGGTAATAGATAAGTTTCTCTATTTACTCTGCATGGAGAGGAAATGCGGTTACATACACGCACACGGCGACAGCCGCAACTGTTCAGCAACACACGTTTGACAGGAAAGGGGAGATTTCTTTATTTATATTAAAAAAATAACAAAACACAAAAAAAACCCAAAACCACCCAAACAAAAAAAACAACAGCAAACCTTGTTGTAAAAGAATAAAGCTCCCACCTACGTGACTGCAAAAAATAAAAAATTGCCGAAGTCCACCACAAGCAGAGAGCATTTTCCCGGCGTGAAGAGACGCATGCACACATACAGACACATACGTACGAATACCTGCCGGCCAGCACCAGATGAATTACACTGGGTTATCGTAAATATTATCCTCGGCATAAGTCCTGCGAGAGACACTACAGGCAGAGCGGTACAGCAGGCTGCCGTGCTCCTAAGCCACGGTAAAACACAACGAAAAGTGGTATCTCAGTTTGTAAGCTCAGCGTTATATTGGGAGAGCTGACCAGGCTCTGTTTCCGATTATTTACCGTGATTAGATCTCAAAGTATACTTGTTTCACCGCGCCTCTTTCTACCGTGGGGCTCTGGCGCTCAGTTACATAGAGAAGGATGCGATTTTGTATACGACTGTAAATCTGCAAGGTGACCTGAGCTGAAGTCTCTTTTTTTTCGTGTGGCTCTATTAGTCTGCGAAGATGTGCTGAGGCAGGACCTCCAAAAGGCCTGTTCCATGTCTTTGTGGTTTTGTTATCATAAACAAGAACCCAGCCAAGACCACCAAGTGTTATCTTGCACACGGCCATTTCGACATTTTACTGCAAGATTTATGGCTGTAATAAACAATCTCAGAAACCCTTTTTTTTCCCCCAGTACTTCCCTTTAACAAACTTGTAGCATCATCCTAAGCTCTCAAAGAAAGAAAAGGCGAGGAAAAATAGGCCAGCTCCCTTATTTTTCCAGAAGGACTAAAGGCTCGATTTCACTAGTGAAGGAGACTTCAGTCAGTTAATAAAGGAGCCAGAGTTTCCTGGCCGAGGAGGAAATGGGGAACCCACTGAAATTAAGTTGAGAGATAATTGCCACGCACCAAGAAGAGACAACCTCACACATACCCAAAGAGGGCAAAAAGAGGGATCCCCCTTTTTCTCGTGAAACAGGCAAGCACTCCTGCTACCCGCTACATGCACAGCTAAAATGTAATTACCCCGAATGAGAAAAGAATACAAGAAAAGTAATAGCAATGGTGGTGGCGGTGGTAGCAGC
>NW_010540349.1:0-2310 GCF_000687285.1 Phaethon lepturus | reverse complement strand
CCCCCGGCCCCGCCATGTGCCGCCGCTGCCAATGGTGGGCACCAAGCGTCCGAAACACAGCAACAGCCACAGCTCCGCGCCACACAGAAAGCAAAAACTGACAGCAGTAAGCTGGACTAATCCCACCGTGGCTTTCTGGAAAAAACCACAGACGACTCAAACTCCATTCCGACTCACCTGCTCTGAAGCCACCAGACGATTCTGACCTCCTGATTTTACCTTTCGCATAAAATATGCCAAAGAAAACCCCACAAAATGACACGGCGTGCCTTAACAACAGTGTATGATGAAACTAGGCCCGTGGCTTTTAGATAACTTGAATTAGATGACGAGACAAAACCTCCATCGTTTCCCTTGGCAAGTTCTTTCCAGACTTAAGTACACTGCCTGTTAAAGAAACGCACAGTCCTGCCAGTGTGATGCTAATTTAAGCCCCCAGTGACTAGATCTTGCAGCATTTGGGGGAATAACTGGGATTAAAAGCACATTTAATATCTGTTTTTTTCCCCAAGTCCTTCTACCTCCCTCCACCTAGACTGAACTTTTAAAATTACAGTTTCTGATCTTCAATTTTTTATTATTTTTTGCTATTTTGTGTAGTAACCACTTATGGGCCTGCCTGGACAGCCTGGCCCCAACAGCATCCCGCCGGGCGCCTTAAAACGCAAGCGCAACTTTTAGGTAGAAAAAAAGGCCACGGTGTTTCCCTCTGGAGGAAATGTTTTAGCATTTGAGCCCAACACCCTCATTACCTGCTGTAGCTGGTGCCACCTTTAGAATCCGCAGAGGTGTCCTTCCTGCGCCACGCAGCGTGACACACGGGAATCCCAGGGCCCCTTTGCCTAGCAGCCATCACGGCAATACTTTTTGACTAATTAATGCTATAAAAAGAAAAAAGCTGTCAGAGAGAATTATTGAAATTTTGAAAGACTGAAACAGAGACGTTTGTGATAAGAAATGGTGCCCCTTCAGACTCCAGTTGCTCCTGCTATAATTAAACCGACCCTCGCAGCACCTGCTAACGACAATTTTTACCACACCCTTCTTAAAATGCTCAAAACGCCCAGAAAATTTGGCGCGAGGTAGCTCGGGGCAGCGGGAGGGGCTGGGGTAGCAGGAAGCCCAGCTGGAAGGATTTGACTCCAAGGCTTCTGGTCTTGCTGCTAAAATCCAAGTATTAGCCACGACATCAGCAGAAAAGCCCGAGGGGCTCGAGCCGCGGCCGCGCGGGGCGGAAAATCCCATTGCCCTTGCCGGGACGTGCCCCAGCCGTGGGACGGAGCTCGGCACCGCCGCGACCCAGCGACGTGGACTCCGGTCTGCTGGAAAAACGCCAGTGGTGATGGACGGGGGGGGCACATCTGCCACCGTTCGCCCCTCCGACTCTAGCAGAGTCCTATTTGCCAACTAACAGGCAGTTTTTACAGTTTTTAACTCAACATTTCCTATCCGTATGGAGCCAAAGAAGCCTGCCTCCTCCTCAGACAGCCTGCCTGGAAGTCACTTGTGAAGGGTGAGGTTTAAACCCCAGACCTCTAGGAGCACAAAAGGGTATTTTCTGTCATAACCTCAGGCTATTCAAACTGCCCCAGCTGACGCCCTTAACACCTCCAGGCGCAGCCCCCCGTGCAGGCACGAAGCAGGAGGAAAAACAAAGACCTCAGCTAAGCCCCAGCATGGAGGACGACCCTGTCAAGACACTTGTTGGGTATTTAAAAATTCCCAATTCCAAACCAGAGGATCTCCCGAAAATGACATGTGGGCAGGATGCATGAAACTTGCTTTCTGTAAGATGAAATACCTGCACTTTTTTCTGCTAAAACTGCAATTTTCTTGCAGCCACCTTGTAATTTGAAAAGAACGTGCAATTTAAGATTTGAGCGACTCCAGGTAGTAATCATAAAGTGACTAATGGGTTTGTCAGCATCATGGTCAGCTTCCACGGGACATTTGTGCCGTCTCCAGACCCTCTGGTGTGATCCTGCCCAGGGAAGCTCTGGGGTGTCTGAGCCAGGCCCGTCCCAAGCACCCCCAGACCCCAAGCCAAGCGGGCTGCGACAGACCAAAGGCCAAGCTAGCTGCCACCCACCCTCGGGGGCTCATTCTCTGCAGCCCCGAGGACGGGGTCCTGCAGGCACTAAAGGTTGAGGGCGGGGTGATTTGGTCCATAACAGACCACAGCAACATGCTGGGGACCAACGTGTCTGGGAGGTGATGTGGACGGGGGCTTGCTCTCCCGCTGCCCCCAGCCAGGTGACGGCTGGACCCCCATGGAAACGCTCTGATCCTTGGACAGCCTCCTCCGCCTCA
>NW_010540348.1:0-261 GCF_000687285.1 Phaethon lepturus | reverse complement strand
AAGTACAAAATTTACAGCAGTAAATTCTTCTCTCTTCAGGGTGGTTAATTATCTTAATTACTTTTATTATCTTTTATCTTTTAAGATCCTAAATTGCTTATTTCTGCTTGTGTTGCCAAAGGGGGTTGCATATTTTTTACTGGCACACGCTGTGCAGAGGCACCGATATGCGTGTCTGCGTGGTACACTTTAAAAGAACTTTGATTTATACAAGACTTCTCCTTGGGATTTTAATTGTACTAAATAGGGAAAACAAAGTTC
>NW_010540347.1:0-205 GCF_000687285.1 Phaethon lepturus | reverse complement strand
GGAGGAAGAATAACGACGGCAGCGCCGAAAGTCTCCTCTTCTTCGCACAGGAAAGCCCACCGGCACGCTCCCGCACTCCACGCGGAGGGGGGGGGAATCAAAAAAGGGAAAAAAAGGAGGGGTGTGAAAAAGCCGAAAAAATGCTTTAAAAAGAAAACAGGGGAGGGAAAAAAAAAAGTAATCGCAGCGGAGAAAGCAACTTCCA
>NW_010540346.1:0-4071 GCF_000687285.1 Phaethon lepturus | reverse complement strand
ACCGTCAGTCGCTGCAGCTTCATCTGTTGCCCTTTCGTTCGCTGCGATTTAGTCGGCGTCAAATCAAGGACAGCGATGGTCAGGATTTGTCTGTGCTAACATGTTTCTCTGTCTTGAAAATCGGGCCCAGCTCGTTTTTGGGGCTTGGCTGATGCCCATGAAGCCCTTGAGCTGCACTTAGCAAAGCAAACCGCAGCGAGCCGCAGCCGTAGCTCCCTGCCAGGCACAGAGGGGCCAGAGCCCGGCTCCCCAAACCGTCCTGGGAATGGAGAAAATCATGCAGATTTGTGGTGTTTGTAAAATTTTACCAGAATAAAGCAGCCCCGGGGAATCCACGTCTTTCCCCGCTGCTGGGACCTCCGGGACAGGCTCTCAGCACATTGTGTGCACCGTGTGCCGTGGAGGCTCGCGTCGTGGGGGGCTGCGCGTAAAGGCTTTGCACTCCTCCTACCTCTCAGCACATCGGGGTTGCATTTCTTTCCTGTTCTCTGTGTGCAGGATAGTTGGGCTGCATTTTTTCCTCTTAAATGCATGTGACACGCAAACCGCTCTGTGGGCTGCCTAAAGTTTGCATTGCCGATCGCTCTGTAGGTGCACGGTATTGCGTTGTGCAAGTTCTTGGGATGTACTTCATTAGGGAAATATTTCCCCCCCCATGTGCAGCAGCAGTGGGAATATCCGAGTGGAGTTCATCACTGTTTTAAGGACGTTGATGTGCAAGAAGTCCAGTAGATGATTGCGTTGGCAGACGTGGTTACGGCTCTTCTCGGGCTGAAGCCTGACGGGTTTCTGTGCGAAGTAGAGAGGACATGGGCGAAGCGCAGAGTCCTCCCTCTCTGGTGGGTTTTGGTCTGAGCCGGTGATCCGGGGCCATCCCGCAATCGCGCCGAGAAGACAACGGTGTCGTAATCGGCTCTTCCACTCTGACTAATGGTGGTGCGGCAGGGCTGCTCCAGCCTTCCTGTAACACGCTGGCTGCTCCAAAGGTTTCCTCATCGCAGCTGATCCCGCTCCCAGACCGCAGCTCGGAGAACCGACTGAAACAACAGTTTTGTAACCTTGGCCAGAAACCAGATAATCAGCGGCATCCAGCGATGTAGCAATATCAAGAGGCAGCTGCATATAGATAATTGAGGGAAGGGTTTGTGGGAAAAACTGCTCCTGGAGAAACCACACAGGCGGAGCGGTTGCTCGTGGTCGCCGTGTACTGTCAGGGCTCGCTTTTATTTTGGCATTTGTGTATCCCAAGAACGGTCCCAGCTGGGTTATTCTGCATCACAGGGTAGTTGGGCAGAAATTTCTGAATATAATCTTGTTAAATAGTAGCACTTAGTGTAACAGAGAAACTTAAGGGTTGTCGTCGTTATTTGAGACCAGTGCCCGGTCTTCAGATGCCGGGGCGGGAAATGACACTTGCAGGTTGCATGTGTAGGGGGTTGTGGTTTAAATTTAACCCGTTAGCAGGGATGGTTTCCTGTAGCAAGTCATCTCCGGAGAAGCGTTGAGGAGTTGGACTTTCACGGTGCCCGGCGAGATCTTGTGCATCATCTTGACCGTGGTCCTTGAAGATGTGGGTGCGCGTCCACGTGCACAAACCGCTCAGCAGGCTGACCTTCTCCGTTGCGTTATTTTCGGCAGGTCCTAACGAACACCAGGAAGGTGCATCTGCTTCACAAATGATTGAAATACTAATGGCTGACTTAATTCGTGTTGCTAAGTCTCCTTGGCGGGTGCGCATTTGAGAAAGCAAGCGAGCCTTGCCTGAGCCCCATGCAAATACATGCAGATGTGAGTAGTTACGGGAGGTCAGGAAGCACTGTGGTAAAGGCAAAATAAATATTTGTGAAAGGCGGAAGAAAGGGCGGTTGTTGTGGGGATCAGGTACCGATTTTGAGAACAGGAGAGGAAAAGCCATGCAAAGAAGTGAAGAGAGATGTTTCATGTATAAGAACTCTTGATGAAGGGTGACATCCCTTTTCAAAAGCCAGGAATAAAAAGATAGCAGGTTCCCAGGGGAAAGAAAGAAGACGTTGAGTTGAAGGTGAGGGTGTGACGGAGCTGTGAAACTGGGGTGACCCCAGATGTGACGGCAGGCAAGCGTGCTTTCCCCCCGCTGCCTTCAGAGCAGGGAGATGCAGAGATCTCTCGATTTTCCTTGGTTTGGTAATGGCTGTAAGAATTAGCACCTCGTGCTGCACTATCTTATTAATAGCTAATCCTTGCGGTTGCCCGTTGTAAGGCTGCTGAATGAAACGCAGCTGTGTTTGCGCTGCTGGCTTGCAGGCCTCCTGCTGCTCCTGGGCTCGGGTACCGACAGTGGGAAAAGATGGACTTTACTCCTCCGGAGCCGAGCTGGAGCACAAAGAACAATTGTTCCTCGTTCCCCAAAGCGCACGTCCCGCTGGTGCGCAGGGGCAATTTTAGGTACTAATCACGTGTTGTTTATGCCTAACAGGTACAAGAAAAGCTGCTGAAGAGCAGGTCTCTGATGCTGGGAGCATGTTGGTAAACTAGCACTAAGCAGGATGCACATGGGTAGCGCTGGGTTGAAGGTGTGACGGTAGCTATTTTGAACGTGCAACCTGTTAGTGATGTACGCTGTGATTTTAGTGCCGACTCAGCAGGTGCCAATGGCCACAAGTTGCGCCGGGGAGGTTTAGATTGGATATAATTGGAAAAATTTCTTTACTGAGAGAGTGGCCAAGCATCGGAACAGGCTGCCCAGGGAGGTGGTGGAGTCCACCATCACTGGAGGTGTTCAAAAAACGTGTAGATGTGGCACTTCAGGTTTAGTGGGCATGGTGGTATTGAGTTGACGGTTGGACTTGATGATCTTAGAGGTCTTTTCCAACCTTAATGATTCTGTGATTCTGTGACGGTCTTGGCTGGGGTGACAAAGATCTCGGTGAAGGTATGAGCAGAGTGATGGAGAAGGGCAGTTTAGCGTATTGAAAGACTTCAACTTTTGTTTTTCTCCCCACGCTTTCCAGCGCTGAGGGTGGGGGCGATCAAATTTTGGATGTGATCTATATGAGTGATTATTTTAAGGCAATCTTCAAAGATTTGAGGACACCTGTTTTTCTGGGACAGAGTCCTCAAAAGGAGCCTGAGGTTTTAAAATGTTCATGTTTCTACGGGGCTTGTTCATATTCCAACCTTTTCAGACCAAACAAATGTGTTGGATTTGAGCAAATAACGTCTGCGCCTCTAATTGCAGTCCTTGCATCTGAGTTTTTTGTAACGGGTAAGAGCCTCCAGCCAGCTTTCTTCTTATTGTCTGGCATTTAAAGAAGTCTGCACAATCTTTTTTACTCCAAGCTGGCAGGGTACGGGCAGGCTCCAACGCACAGATCTTTGGGCATGAGCTAATGTGTTGTGGCTTCCTGGAGCTGGCGGGAGCCTGGCTGGGCTGCAGGGGCCTCCACATGCCCGCCCGCCGGTGCGGGGGGCTGCGGGGGGGACGGGAGAGCTGTCGCTCCGCCTTGGCGGTACAGCTGAAAGCATTTGAGGACTTGCAGTGCTGGCTGCGTTTTCTCTCCTCGCAAATGGGGATGGTGCTCGCTGTGAAGGCAGGAGGGTAGGGATTGGGGATTTAAACGTGCAGCGAGTCTGTCGGGTCTGTTAACGAGGAATCTCCTCTCCTGTCCGGCACGGTGTTGGCGTCGGCTGGCTGGGGCTGCCGTGTACATCTGTGCCCGTCCTGATTTGCCCGTCGCCTTTGCCGGGAGCCTGGTCCTGGCTAACGGATGCAACCGGTCCCACACAGCCTGCCAGCAGCCCGGCTGGCCCGACGGGGCTGAGCATGGAGCCAGCGCTCTCCTCCTCCTCCTCCTGCAGCTGGGAGGGACAGATGACCCCCCTTTCCTTCCCGTCCCTTTTGGGAGCATTGCCTTTTGAGGTCCTCCACAGAAACGTTTGGTCTCAGTGTGTGGCTTCGCCTTGGCATGCCCTGGGCGAATTAAAAAAAAACCAAACCATTTTCGGCTGGTTCCTCGCCCCAGCAAGGGGAGAGCAGAGGATCGTGTGCGCCTGCATGGCCGGGGCTGGCTCTGCGGAGCGCTGCCCTTCCCA
>NW_010540345.1:0-1187 GCF_000687285.1 Phaethon lepturus | reverse complement strand
CCGGTACAGACGGGCACGGAACGTTTTCCAGCAGGACGAGCACAGTCTCTTTCAGGTCAGCAGCTGAGTAGGTCAGCGAGGCCCCACAGCCTCTGAGAGGGCTGCAAGGAGCTGAGGGGGACAAGCAGCAGCATATGAGAGGAGCAGTGCTGGGGGGCCGTGACAGCCCTGGTCCCTGCTGGAGTTGCCTGTTCCCCAACACGGAGGCCACAGAGTTGTGGGCACGGGAGGACCCCAGTGAGCACCAGAGCCCCAGCTGCTGGTGAAGCCGCTTAGTGTTACCCAAGTGACACAATGACGCTGGCTGAGCTGGGAACAGGACAGGGTGGGCCTGGTAGAGGAGAGGGCACCCACTGGGCACCTCTGCCAACCAGGCTGCGAGGGCACAAGTAACAGCCACCACCATCCCTTCCGGGACGCACAGACCCAGGATGGCGCAGCACAGGCAGCTCCAGCACGCTCCCACCAGCCCCGTGTACCCTCTGCTCTTCCCAGACATCGGGGACTGGCCAGAGCCAGGACAGACACGGTCCCCTTCATCCCCATGGCAACTTTTGGGGGAGAGCCCTGCAGGCACTGCTGCCCAGGAAGTGATTTAATTACAACCACGTGCCTGGGATATGTCGTTGGGCTACCCGGCTCGAAGCATCTCCCACCACCAGCCCCTGTGCTGGGGGCGACTTCTCACAGGGACAGAAATTCCCACCAGAGCTTGAGGCAAAGTTCCTCTCCCATGCTGGTATCACCCTCACAGCAGGCAGCGCTGGGAGCGAGGCAGGTCTTTGGGGAGCTGCATCCTGTGGGCATATGGCTTGTGACCAAATGTGATGCTGGCTCTCTCCAGCCTGGCTTTAGTGCCCTGGCACTGGGGACCCCAAATGCTCTCCCAGCCCCACTCTGGAAGTCCCCGCTGCCCCCGCCCCAGGCATCTGGGGAGCACTGGTGAAACAGGCACAGGGTTGGGGGCTGAACCGTGGCAAGAGATGACCCCAGATCTTCCTTAGCAACCCCACGCCAAGGAAAGACAGCACAGGGATTGCAGGTGACATCCCAAAATAACTCAAGCCATGGGATGAGGGACACCTCTGTGAGGTGCCTCTGTCTCTCTTACAGGGTGCATGGCTGGCATGCAGAGGGGTCCTCCACACCAGCATGCGTATGCTGTACCTGGTGCCGCAAGGGAAGCC
>NW_010540344.1:5858-11945 GCF_000687285.1 Phaethon lepturus | reverse complement strand
GGGCGTGCGCCGTGCCGCACCGCAGCGCTGCCAGCACGGCGAGGGCGGGCAGCAACACGTGCTAAAGAAGGACCCACAAACCTTCTGAAGGCTTGAAACCGAAGAAGGATGGAAACTGTTTAACTTTTGCCAGGAAAAAGTATCAAATATATCCTCACTGGATTCTTCAGTTTGGGTTGGTTTTGTTTGTTGTATTTTTTTATTTTTATTTTTTCTAAAGCTGAAACTGGCTTTCTAAATCATCTTAGACAGAAAAACAAATAGGGACATCATATTGATTTAATACCCAAACAAAAATTATTGCACTGGCCAGATTTTGCTACATCACCTTGGGATGATCTTGGTGTCATGATGTTATTCCCTTGACCCCCGGGATGTGCCAAACTGGGAAAGGCTCCCACACCCCTCCAAAGGAAAGGGATATTTTACCATAACCTTAACTAAACAAAAAGCAGAGCAGACAAGATGCTGCTGGGAACTACAAAGGGCAACTGTAAACACAACAGCAGATAAAGCAGATGGATGTTTTAAACAATCATCCGCACTGGAGAACACCACATGGGATACGTGCCCACGCCCGCAGGGAACAACTTCACTGCAGCCAGGCACCACGTTACGCAGTCAAATTTCCATTTATAAGCACTACCTGCTTAACCCTGAAAAAGCCCACAAATAACATCCAGGAGAGTAGAAATTAGTAATATTGCAGTGAGAAAAAAAAGGGATGACAGAGGATGTGGAGAGAAGGATGCTGGAAAACCTGACACAGGATCTTAAGGTCCCAAGGTGAGAAACACTTTTGGTATTTCTATCACCACAGAGACCTGATGCCCAACAGGCAACAGGAGACGGGGATGCTTGGTCTGGATGACATTTGGACTCCGTTCTGGCCCTCTTTAGCTTTTCATGCACGGAGAGAGGAATTTGGGGTTTTATTAGCAGACTGGAGAAGCGCGAGGTTGAGACGGAAAGCAGAGTGAACGTGGCCAGCGCGAGGAACCAGCCCCTTGTGCTAGATCTTACTGTCCTTACTCAAAAAAAAAAAACAACCCAAACCAAGAAAACCCCCATGAATGTAAAGTAGAGAATAGGAACTACCAGTAAAACAGCCTTATAAAACGGATCGTGTTGGAATTACACCATCATTTAGATGACGGTATTTTGGTAGCAGCAGCCCACAGGCTTCGTGCCCCTCGAGACGGTGGCTCCCGCTCCCCCGGCGGCACCTTCACCCACACCTCAGCGGCTGCATTTTTTAATTTAAAAAAATTAAAACTGCTGTATAATTGACAAGGCCCGAGGTGCTGCCGGGTCCCTCGCTCCCAGCTTCCTCCCCGGGAGCCGTGAAATCCAGCTGCCGAACGGGAAGCAGCAGCACCAGGCGAGGTGAATATTTAGCCAGAGCGGGGTTGACCTTTTTCAAGCATAACCCTGCTTCTCGCCACGAACGCGGCTGACCGCGCTTGCCTGACGCCCGCGACGGCCACAAGCGGCTGCCCAGCTCAGCCCGCGTCCGATTCGAATCCCACCTCTCGGAAGGAGTCCCCCGGAAGAACAGAGCCACCCAGGCGTTCCCGCGGGGGTTTAACGCACCAGGAAACGCTCCCTTCTGCATTAACTGCTGCCAAAGAGCGGGTGAGGTCGTTTCTAAATGGGAGCTTTGGGGGGGGCTTTGCAGGGCAGCGAGGCCGCACGCAGGGGTACGACGGGGGCTCGAGCCTTCCCCCACCACCTCCCTTCCCACAGCAACCCCTCGAACTCAGCGAAAAGGCAACGCTAAAAACATCCTAACGCTAACGCCGCGACCGACACCGACGACACACGGCGCCCACCGAAGCGCCCAGGACGTGCCCAGGAGGGCAGGAGGAGACCGTGTTGCTTCAGAGCAGAGGTGAACTCAAGTAACGGACGCAAACACGGGACTAGTTCAGACACGCTGAGCAATACCGGAATACGCGAGACCCCCAAAAGGGCACGCTTCCCGCTTTGCTGTCCTTTGCTCCGAGGGGAGGCTCTGCCTACAGCCCTACGCACCACGGCGCGGGCACGCGCGGCCGGCACAGCCACACGGGGAAGAGATCCCGAAGTCCATGCGTCACCTTAGTTATGGGAATCCAAAAAAACTAATGATCAGCCCCCGCCTCGTTACCAGATGCTCCCATATATCACTCGGCGGGGAAAGCAGAAAGTCAGACAACTTTATGCAGCGAGGTCAACATTCAAAAGGAGAAGAAACCCACGTCCTCTTTCAACTTTCAGAGTTGAGGAAAAAGGAGAAAAGGAGAAAGAGCATCTGAAAGGGATGAAATATGTACCCCAGAAGCACAAAATGTAAACCTCCCAAAAAGTCAACTAACTCCACTAAGAGACCAATTACACTCGGAGTGAACGTGCAAACCACCCTGCACCTCCCGAACTTGCCTTCTTCTGGGATGCTGTCAGTTTTCCATTAACAAAAGAGAGGAGGGATTTATAAAACAGCTGTTTCTGTGCAGGCACGATATCCAGCAGCATGTCCCAACACCTACCCCTTCGGTCCTGCTTTATCAGCTCACCCACGCCCCTTAAGTGGCTCTTTGTCAGACACCGGCGCGTTGACGTATCCTGCTCTGCAGAATTACGCAAAATGGAAAGCAACAAAAGGTTGGGCTGCGCGTGCTTCTGCGGATTAGCTGCTACCATCCTCCTAGCCAGGAGCAGTACTTGTACTGTGTATTTATCAAGGTAATTCCCTTACGCATGCATTGAGCAGAATACCCGATTAAAGTTAGCAACAGTTTAAAGCAGCATAACAAACAGCTGGTGATCGAGGAGATGCCCAGGTTTTCATCAAGACCCTTGCAAAAGTGCTTCATACCAAGTGAAAAGGCAGGCAATCGCCGCATGCAGAGCACCGAGTAACTTAGGGCGGGGGGAAACGTGAGCAGGCGACGGTGGAAGCTGTGCTTCTGCTTTTTTTCTGGTTTAGCATCTCTGAGTCAGCTTCCAGCGTATCTCACAGGGCCTCAGCTACACTGCACTGAAAGGTTCACCCACCTTCCAGCATCCCTTCTTGACGCCTGTACCTTTTAAGAGCAGTTATTTACCAGCAAGGAGGTTTTGAGACGCATCATACCCGAGCCTTTCCATCGATGCAGGGCAGTCAACTCCTCTCGCTGTAACCAGCTCAGGAACCCTCCGACCCCGGGAAAAGAAAAGCCTACCAGCAAAACCCCGGGTCGCAAACACTAGAAGCCAAGAGCATGGGATCGATGTCCCATAGGAGCACAGTGGCGAAGATGTCCATGGTCACATCACCTCGCCTGCGTGGAGGCAGCTCCCAGCCTTTGGGCTGCGGACAAACGGTGCCTGCTCCCCCTTCCCACGGACCCATTCCATGGGGGGCTTGGGGACACCCTGCACCACCCGCGAAACCCTCCAACATAAAAGCAATCAGATTTGAGGACTATCATTCATAGGTAAGACTGGGTTACAAATAATGTGGGGGTAACACCCTTAATAGCTGCTCTGCTCCCTGCTTCCCTCCCACCTTGTCGTTTCTAAATAACACCGCGACTAGAGAAAGCCAGAGTGCCTGACAGTAAATATAGAATCTGCTCTTAAAAAAAACTATCGGAAAAAAAAAAATTTCAAACTGAAGCCCTCTGATGCATACCACCAGCTTGTCACGTTACCAAAACCCTCTAATTTTAAGTTTTAAAAAGCAAAACAAAACACAATTATCAAGCTCCAAGCATGAAATCCTGTGCCTTCACGAATTTTACAACTTTCCTTTTCTTAACAACTGATTAAGAGACTTAAACTGCAAACCCCAGAACAGGGCCCTACATGGCCCATTACAGTAAAAAGCAAAAGCAAACAAAATGAGAGGGGAAAAAGCTTTATTCCTGCTTCATTATCGGTAGTTTGGGCATGACAAATCCCTCTAAAACCAGAAAAGTGCTCTGTTAGCAGACACTGTCACAGCTAGCAAGATGCTCCTTCTTTCCAGTTTATCCTGAGTCAAACAACTTGTGCAAAATTAATTCTTATTTTCTGTAGAGCAAACACTCGGAAGCTCCATTACCCGAAGTCTGAAGGGCTGGCTTTCTCCTCGCAAATCAACCAAAACAAAAAAAAAAAAAAAAGGACTTAAGACACAAAACATGAGCTTTGATATACCTTGAGGTCATCTTTGTCTTTCTTGTGGTAGAGGGAGAACGCTCATCTCAAGTGTAGCGGGTGACTGGGGCACGCAGATACAAAATGGAGAGGCAAGGAATGATTTTATTATAACGAACATAAAACCCGAAAATTCCAAAAACCAGTATTAGGAGGAAATAAAATAAACTCATGTGAACATAAGCACAGGACAGTGCTGAGGAATCGGCATCCTCGGTTAGGGCACAGGAGCCTGCCCCTCCGCAGCACTGCCTTGCTATCAGAGCCTCTGTTTGCAGGACCCAGCACAGCAATTTTGGGGGTGAGAAGGGATTACGTATTGCACTTAAACAATTTTAACTAACAGCCACCCACTGGCAGGTTTACGGGCTTATCGCTCATTTTTCAGTGGAGACGAGGGAGCAATGCAATTTCAAGAATCGTTTCAAACAGTCTTAAGGAAAATATGCACATGGGTTCGAAATGCATTTCGCCAGCTTGAAGTCATATGTTGCCTAAGAGACTTTACAATATAATCTGGAGAAGGAACAGCACATAAACACAGCGCCTACATAAGCAAAGAGCCTTGGAAAAAAAAAAAAAAGAAGAAAGGTTACCAAATACTCTGGCAGGGTTTGAAAGAAATTCTGTATCAGTTGACAATCTTTCCAGATTAACACAGATAACGCACCAATACTTGAACTTTTAAAGATTTATTTTGAAAATAGCAAGAAGCAACTGTTGGATGGAGGAGCAACACAAGCTTGATCTAAAAATAAAAATACTTAAAGAGAGAGAACAAACCAATCAGGAGAACTACCTGCTGCAGAGTGACAGAAACGTAAAAAAAAAAAAATCTGGTTTGTGCACGGCTTGCCCGGGAAAATACCATTTCCATCACCGTTACTCGAGGCATTGGTGCATGATAACCAGGGCCCGTGGCTCAGGGGGTAGGCAGGGCGGGCAGGCTCCTCTGCCAGCTCCTGGAGCCAATAAAGGGAATTTTGACCACAGAAACTCACTTTTTTCCAGCACTGTTAACTGTACAGCTAGCGTACCAGAAAAGCAACCTGGATTGCTCCTTTTTCCTCGTGGCCATTGTTCACCTTGTTGCTGCCATCTCATGCCTCGTGGATGTAGGAGATTTGTGCAAAATGAAAAAGAGTTCATGTGCCTTCAAAGGCAGCTCCCACCCGGGCACCCACGCACCAGCCCCCGGCAGGCAAAGGCACCCTCCTCCCCTCGCAGCACCGCGGGACGGGCCGCAGGACGGGCTGCAGCACGTTCCATCACCAGGTTTTTGTAAGGATGAAAAGAAGCACTGAAACAAAGGAGAGAGAGAAAAAAAAAAACAACAACAACAAACCCACCCCAACTACACGGTGGCCATTAAAAAAAGCAGAAATTAACAGTGTTAAATGAATCAAACCTTCACTACAGTGGCTGAGACTGGCCTCCTTGCCAAGCCTCAGAGGCCACCAGCTCATCGGAAAGGATCCAACATACTTCTGTGGGCTTCTACTTGCCTTTAGTTCAGTTACGCTCGGTTTTTCTCGTCCTCTATACAGACAGGTCCTCGCTGGTGGTTTTCACGCTGGTACAGGAGGAGTTTCAGGAGGAAATGCCATTTTACAGCTGCCAAACTGCCCAGGAGCAGGCAAAGACCTGAAACTTCCAATCCACTGCATCAGTACCCAACTTTTGATCCCACGAACCTTTGGGACAGACCTCATTTTTAGCTATCTGTAGTTCCTGCAAACCAAAACCTGCTGTTGAACACCCTCTACAGCAACGCCCCAACTAAACAGGTTTTAAACAAATACCCTCAGGTTTGCAGAGCATTCCCCTGCGGCGGCAAGTTACCCTCCAAATCCAAAGCTTCCTGGGCAGCTCAGCATCAGAGAAGACCTGAGGAGAAACACAGACATGCTACACCCTACCTTTTTT
>NW_010540344.1:3670-5827 GCF_000687285.1 Phaethon lepturus | reverse complement strand
TTGCACCCCCTCCCTTTTTTTTTTTTTTTTTTTTTTAACACTACCATAACTTTCTGTCAGACAGACCGGAGCAGTCCCCGAGAGGTCTATAAGCCATAAATCACAGCAGCCCTGACCCAAGGGAAGACATACTCACCCATTAATCTCTGCAGCAGCTCAATACCAACATATGGACAACTCAGAGCCTTGGTCCCAGACGGTACAAATTAGTTCTAACTATGCAAATCACAGCCACAAACCAAAAAAAAAAAAATCAAAACAATAGAAGAGAATCCAAACCTTACCAAGAGACCATTTTCTTGCAATATAATTTTTTGTCAAAGCTTGCTCCATAAATCAGAGCAGAAACGGCCCGGGTTTGATGACTTCATTTGAGGATGAACACGTCGAAGTCGTTTCTAGCTCAAAAAAGACTCTTCCAGAATCATCTTACATGCTCTGCAGCAGCAGATTTACCGATCGCAGGCACACGTTGGCAGGAGTCCCTGGGGACAGAGGGGGGACGGTGCAATTCCCATCCCTTTGCTCAGGGATCAGTTGCAATTAAAAGGCTGATTTTCCAAACCATGTTTCCCATCTCCACGGAACAGCCTGCCCGTACCCGACACGTAGGCAGGGCCGGAGGAAGATGCCCACCGTCCTGCCAGGGGATAGGCAGTGGTGGAGAGGGAGAAATGGCACGCAAAAAAAGAAAACAACAACCCCCAAATAACCCAAAATCCTTTTCCATTTAACCTGATACCACGATTAACCTGAGGCACTGGAGTCAGATACTCCCACGTTCAGCTAAGACGAGACACGACCCCAGGCGACGTGCCGCCCTCGGACAACGAGCCGTGCGGCTCTGAAGCGCGACGTAGCACTCGCCACCGCACGCAGATCTTAACAGCGAGTATCTCGATCCCACTCCTTACAAACCTCCCCCGATACGGCCAAAATAGTTGCTAGAGTGTGGAAAACCAGAACCAACGGCTCTGAAAAGCCCAGCCACCGTCCTGCCTGCACGCGTCCTGCCGGCAGCAGCTGACGCAGGCTTTCGGGGCATGCACCTCCTTGTACCCGAAACGGTTAAGTCTCGCTTTGACGGCCTTCTGCAAGGGAAAGCTGGGCTCTTCCTCAAGCTGCTCTGGCAGTTTGGGATGCCTTTTTTTCATTAAATCACCCGTTCCAAGTTGAGAGCTTTCCGTAAATTTAATTTGAGCTAATCACTTTCTTGCCAAAGGAGAAAAGCAAATCAAAGGTTCATTTTAATGCTATTGAATTCAATGTCTGTAAATTTAATTTCTATCTGTACTTTTGTTTAAACATTTTACAGTGATAATTACAACAAGCAATGCAAATTAGTCTTCCTGTGCAATAAAAGGCCTGTTATAACAGATAATAAATAGCTTTGAACCATAAGCTCATTAAGATGCTGTTGAAGTGCGTGCTCTGACTCACAGGTTAAGATCAAAATCTTCATCCTAAAACCAGGATGAGGATCTTTGCGGCAACTACAATCTGCAAGCGCTGACGCAGAGCGTTGCATTCTTTCCAAAGGAAGATCCTGGAGCAAGCGGATGGTCTGAAACCAAAGACACGGAAAACGAAAACCTCAACATCTGGACTGAGAACTCTGAATAAGCTATTTTAGACAGGTACCACGAAGGGCTACTCGTCATTTCTTCTTAGTTGTGACCATTTAAATGCCCAGCTTGGTGCAAATGAATGATTTCTTTCTTTGAATAATTGACATCCTTCAAGTCACGCAGCCCTGATGCCCTTTCTTTGGTCTGTAAGGAAAACCAGCTGAAGTGTTAAAGATGTTCATTCCCTGCAGTACGTGCAGGACAACCTCAGCACCTTTCTGGTCTTCCACGTGGATGCAGTAAGGACTCACCTTAACCTGCTCTCAACCTGCAGCCCAAGGGAGAAATACTGACCAAGGAGAGGGAGGAGGGACGGAGAGAGGCACAAGGGTCTGCAGGACGGCTCTGAACCCCAGCTCTTGGCCGGCGACTGTCAGGAGCGAAGGGCTTTGCTGAAACTGCACCAAGGGCCCAGTGCCAGCCCGCAGCACCCGGGCAGGGGTACACGTGTTCCCCGGCTGAGACACCCAGGAACGGGGCAGGAGCAGAGATGGGAAAGCGTTCTGTCTTTACGAGACCTTGGAAAGGT
>NW_010540344.1:1235-3649 GCF_000687285.1 Phaethon lepturus | reverse complement strand
TCAGCAGACCTGGACACTGAGCCGAGCAGCAAAGTTTTCCTTGCTGGACTCCAGGATGACTGTGGGATAGCTACAGGATAGGCAGGATTTTGAGGACATCTGGTTGATCCTCCCCTCGTGATCCAAAAGCCTCAGAAAGATGAAGGTTGCCTGCCAACAGGCTTACATGCCTGATATACTGTTGACACGAAGCCAGAAAAGAATTACCACTTCCAACAAGGAGCAGGTGACGGCTGCTACGATTTGCCGATACGAAATCCAGCAGTGCTGCTGCCAGCCACAGCTTGCACGGGATCCTGGTCTATCCGAGGGAAAACCGGCCAGCAGCCCTGCACTGTGACACACCAGCACCCGCACGTCCCACGGGGACATATGAACGTCCTCCCAAGCCAGGGCCACCATGTCCCATGAGGCAGATCTGAGCCCTCAACCTGCAGAGGAGCTGCTGCAGCTATGCACCGGGACGGAGGCATGGGGAGATCTGAAAAGGCACGCACTTAAATATAGTCAGTGAGCAAGAGGAAAATCTCTTTATCTCACAGGTAAGAAAGGAGACAGCGATATGAACGCAAGCACCTTGCCGGTCTGCAGGACACTAGTCCCATGCTCTGGACCTCCGCATCCTTAACCTGCACCTATCTCCAAACCAGTGGAGAACCTGCTCATGCTCCTTCTCTCCTACCTTCAGGAAGGACACCAGTCCCAATACCAGATGTGATCGGCCCCTTGGTCCTCACAGCACCGCTCATGGGACCAGGGGTTACATAGCCTCAGCCCGAGGAACGTCCCTTTCCTCTGCAAAGTGCTCGGGCTGGCTTGTCCGAAGCGAAGGATGTGGATCTTCTCCTTACGGATGGCTCCCAACAAGCAAGGTCACCATCTCGCTTTCTGCTGGATGGAGGTATGAAGGCTGTCTGTCTGGAGCACCAGCTCAGCACAAACAGCTTTGATCCTTATGGTTTGGTCCTAAGGGGAATTATACCCTCCTCACTAAAAGGAAACTAAGTAGTTAAAAAAAATATTGCCAATCAAGAAAGTCTACTCTTAATACCATCACTGGCTGTTCCATGGATTCAGGCCACGTCCTAGCTAAGATGAAAGACGTTTAGAAAACAATCCTATAATCAATATTAAAGACGTACCTTTTGCTGAAACGCCAATGCTTTGCCAGCAAATGCTGCTGCCTGAGCTCTGTTTTCTGCCTGCTGCAGCTCAAGCGCTGGATGAAAGGAAGATTTACCGCAGAGAGGAGTCCGCCACTCGCAGTCTTTTCAGTCACCATCTCCCTACCTACTTTCCTCACCGAAGATGAGAAATCCTGGGCAAACCACCACCAGCCGCTCTGCTCTCACACAGCCACAAAGGCAGATTTTACAGCCACACATCTGGCACATCAATGGCTTTCCTTGATTCCTTCTGCATGGTGCAAGTGACATCAACTCATTGATCCTATAAGTTAATACTCATTGCAAAATAAAACATGCAGGCAGGTGTTCTTCTCCGCAGTTGGCCCTTTGTCTCTGTTTTAAGTGCAAGAACAGCTAATGAGCTTTAGGAAAGTCACACAGGTCTGGCTGGAGGCGGTGGGATGGTCTTAGCATGCCAGGCTGCGTTTCAGGAGATCTGGTTTGAAAACGTTGGCTCAACCACAAGGTTCCGGTGCGACCTTTGGCCAACGAGGCTCCTCTGCACCGACATCTTCCATTTATGAACGGGGGTGACATTATCCCCGACCCAACCGGTGTCGCCCTGCTCTGCAGAGCTCTTGCGAGGACAGAGTCCACCCACATTGCAAACACGACTCGCAACCAAAAGCGGAGACTGTATTTGTAGCTAAAAAAGAAAAGCCTTGACCAGAATCTCTAGGTGTATAAAATAATCACAATATGCAAGAAAGAGGAAGGAGCTGAGACTTGGGAAGAAAAAGAAAATGAGGTCAAAACCAAAGAAAAAGCAACGTTTAAAAGCGAGGCGCACAGAAAAGCATTGTGCCCTTTATGGAGCCATACAAAAGGTCTGAAGAAGGTTGGGCCGGTTTAACCCAAGGGTGTGTGGAGAGGCAAGATGCCTCTAGCTTGCAGTTCTGGAAACATAAGCCTCATTTTTTCTTCCTGGAAAAGTATGGGCAGCTAGAGAGAGATCTGGTAGGTTTATGCTATAAAAAGAGAATGGCACAACACAGATGTGAAGGAATTTTCCATTCAGAATTAATTTGTTTTCATTAACACCCAATTCCATTGCTCACTATTAGAAGAAAAGCTCTTTTGTTAAAATTTGTAGGGGCTGAAAAGGCCAATGAAGGGCTGAAAATGCTCCTCCCCATAACAATGGATTCACTACATGAGACTGCCCACAGAAATAAGCAATATCAGGCTTCATATTCCTGATATTTCTGAGGTTAGAAAGTGTAGGGA
>NW_010540344.1:435-1208 GCF_000687285.1 Phaethon lepturus | reverse complement strand
GCCCCCCCCCTGCCATAAACAGCCAAGTTATTTTGTCTTCAGTACAGGAATCCACAAGCGCCAGGGAAGGCAGCAGCCCTACAGGGATATGAACATCTTCATTAATAAACTCCTTCTATACTTTAGGATAATTATGGGCATGTAAAGAGAAAAGTATAACCCAGCTAAGGTGTTGGAACAAGGAAGGAAATCCAGTAAGATCAGATTAATATAGAAATAAACAGAAAGGTGACTCTGCCCTTCTTCCCCGAAGACTAACCGTCAAAAAAGTGAAGTGAAACAAATGCTGAGACAGCCCTGTAGGTAAAAAGAGGAATAAAAGCCACTTATCAGGTTGCAAAAGAAGGGTTTTTTGGAAACTAGTCTACGTTTTACAGATGAGAAATTTAATACTGTAATCTCTTTTTACAGAGTTGATGCAAAACTCCGGTAAATCCAGAACCAACTGCAAATATTTACTCCTGATAAAGATATTTGAACAAGCGAAAGGAAATTTCATAGAGGAGTCAAATTTGTCGGGGCTGGATGCGCCCAGCGAACCCCTAACGAGCCTGCCTGCGTCTAGGTTGCATGTACAACTTCCCCTTGGGTTCCGACACGCGCTTAAAGCCCTTTCATGGCAGATACGAGAGTTTTGCAGTAATTTCCAGCCAAGTTGTAACGAGCCTGCCTGCGTCTAGGTTGCATGTACAACTTCCCCTTGGGTTCCGACACGCGCTTAAAGCCCTTTCATGGCAGATACGAGAGTTTTGCAGTAATTTCCAGCCAAGTTG
>NW_010540344.1:0-312 GCF_000687285.1 Phaethon lepturus | reverse complement strand
AGGAGGGCCCGGCCACCCCCCGGGGCAGAGACGGGATCCTGATGGCAGCATCCCGCGAGCTGCCTGTGTTTTAACATCTAGGTGTCTTTTTACTTACAAAGATGCGAATGGCCCCAAAACTCAGGTCACGGTAGTTGCGCAGGTGGGTGGAAGCGGACAAGGGATGGAGATCTCGGCAGCAGGGACACGTCGAGAGCGGCCGAGGGAAGGGACCGCTGCCACCCAAGCACAGAGCCTTGTGCCACGGCTATGGGAAAGAAAAAACACGTAGGCCACACGGACCGTTTTATCATCACCCACAACCCAACCACC
>NW_010540343.1:0-6056 GCF_000687285.1 Phaethon lepturus | reverse complement strand
GAATAAAGGCGGGGGAAAGATGACTGCTGTCCTCACCTTCTGCTCTCCGTCTCCTGGGCAGGCTCGGCAGAGAAAAGCCCCAACAGGGACCACTGAGGACTGCGCTACGGGGAGATTGAAGGCAAGCTCCCCGTGGGTGCCATGTGAGTGCCACCCAGGCAGCCCCGGCTCCGCTCTTGGTCCTTTCCTGCGGCGGATGCTCAAGCAGTGAGCGGCCGAGTCCGGCCTGGGGCACCGAGCTGTCCCGCCATCCCTCCGGACGCCGAGGGAGCCGCGAAGCAGCCAGGCTTGGACCAGCTGCTGGTCTCAGCAGCCCCGCACCGGTAGGCTCTTTCATTTTTCTGCCTTTGCCGTTGCCATCAGTGCTGCCGGCCCTGCCGTGCGAGAGCGCAACGCAGCCTTTCTCGGGGGTTTCTCGGGGGTCACATCTGTATGTGACCGTACATCTGTACGTGTGTACGTCTGTATGTCCAGACACAGGATGCATACGGGTTTCAGCCCAAACCTCATCAGCGGTGGCTTTGGCACCCGCTTCTGTTCACCCGTCACCCACGTGGCAGGGCAGCAGCGGGAGCTTTGGAGGGTGTTCAGGCTTGAATTGCTCACGTCTGTGCATATTCATGCACAGTTAAACTTTCAGGAAAGCAAAGCAAATATGTATGTAAACTCAAATAAGAGAGGCTGGGCTGCACGTGGGTATTGGCGTGCCAAAGGGCTTCAGAGCTGGGGACACTTGCCCTGATGCAGAGCAGGGACAGTCCCCGGTCCTGCTGACCCATCCTTCTGTGCCATTAACAGCACATCCCAGCATGTTCCTCTGGTTGATGGTGGTTTATGTATCATTTAACATTCCCCTAGAGCCGCGTGTTCAGCCGCAGTGCATGCCGCACTGGTCTGCGTTTGGGGATATACAGACCCCAAACAAACAGGCAAGGTGGGTCCCTTTGGGGTTTTGTACCAGCTCTCCTGTGTCCTCATTGCTGACAGTACCTAAAAGGAGGCAAAAGGAGGTACGTTAGCGCCTTGCCCAGGGCCAAAGGGCCTCTTGCCCTCTGGCACTAGCAGAGAGGTGTTGGGGCCCTCAGGGGTTAGTGAGGAGCAGAGCCACGACCAGGAGGAGGACATGAGCCCTGTTCAGATGAGTCCAAGGTGCAGATGGACAAACCTAGCCAGTGGAGATGACAGAGACCATGGAGACATGGAGGTGTGGCAGTCCTGCCTTGGGCTGCTGCTGTGGGTTCCTGGGGGTTTCCCTGCCAAGGGACTTGCTCCCCCAGGGCAGCAAAAAACAGAGTCGTGTGGGTTTCTTTGGGGCGAGGGGCAGCCCTGGCTCTGTCCTGGGTGCAGGGCAGCAGGGACCTCCCGTGGGGCTGGGGAGAGGGGTCTCTGTGGGGCAGTGGAGACCTTAGGTCTGCGGGAAGTGAGGATGCCTTCAGCACCATGCATTGGAGAAAGGCTTTCCAAGGACCCCAACCTGAGGGCTTGGGGGGGTCTTAGCACTTTTTGTTCAGCTGAACTCTCTCTGCTCTGTGTTCTCACCTGGCCAGGGCTGCTGTGGAAGAAACAGAGTTTTCAGCTTCTGAAGAGCCTCTCTGTTTCTCTCCCAGCCATGATCTGAGACCTGGCTTGCGTAAGACAAAGTCTCTCCAGGCCATTCCAGATTCCAGTGTAAAACTTCTGTTTGATCATAAATAAAGCTCAAAAAGCGTCATTCATTGAAAGAGAAGCTTTGTTTGGGCTGCAGAATACATCGAGGCTCCTGCAGGCCGGAACAACTTAAAAACCCTTTTGCGGTTGGGATAGCTGGGTAATGATCCCCCGGTGGGGAAAATCTAGAGACGACATGAACTGTTAAACATTTTAGGATGTAGTTATAATATTGTCTAATATACGTATGGAATAAACACCAGAATATCTATAGAGACCGACGGTGCTGACCGTACGAACGCCGGGCACCTCCCGGCCCCTATCAAACGCTACGAACCGAGCGCCGATGCTGTCTGTCTGCTTTCAGTCCCACGGAAGTGCGTCCCAGCTCTCCACGGAGGAGCCTCGTTTTGCATGAAGGTGCCTCTGCCGGTCAAACGCTCAGCCCCTGCGCTAGCATCTCCAGCCCGACAGCCGCTGGCGTGATGCCTCTGGCCACATCTCTCATCTTCAGATGCTGAGTAAAGGAGTATATTCGATGCCGCAAATAAGGACAAAGATTTGCAGTAAAACTCAGTCATAATTACGTATTTTTCATGATCGAATGTATTTGTTATTGCTTGCCTGGAGCGTGAGTTATTCCTTCATGCATTGCTTCTTCCTGAAAGCCAAAAGTGAGCGGGGGCTTAGGAAGACCTAAGAGAGGAGGCCAGCGGCTTTGATTTCAGCCTTCACATGAGCCATTGCTGCTGTCAGCCAGACAGTGGCATTTCTATAAAAATCCTGTGCAAATATTTGTTCTAAATCAGGTTCTTTCCTTTTGCCTTGACTGGAGTATAACCGAGGGAGCTTATGAAATGCTGTATCGTTTCCAGATTAATTGCTACTGAAAGAGGATTTGTTGTCTGCCCTGCTCGCACCCCCCTGGGATAATCTCTCGATTTAGTTTTTTTCCTCAAATTCTTTCGCCCCGGACAGTGAGTTTCGCAAAGGCCAGACTGTTTTGCTCCCCTAAAAGCCTGTCTCATTTGCTAGCCCTCCCTGCCCCGCCAGCAGACAAACTGGGGAGTGTTGATGAAGGGAGATGAATATTTGCCTCTACTAACAGTTGGATTATTCCCACTTTTCAGATGCCATCTGTGTGACAGGGTTTGGTTTGCACTAAATACAGCCTGTGGGCTGAGCTGAGAAAACAGATTGCTGCACCACTATGTTAAATAATCATCATTAAAGTCTGGTTCGTCAGAGAATTTCAGGCTGCCACGGAGGTTTTTTGGGGAGGAGATGCAGCTCACTTCCACGTCAGGACGCTGAAATCAGATTTTACTGTAAATTTTGATGACGCTCTCTGTTGGCAGTGCTGTCATCTGGGATCCGCAGGGCTTCTCACCTGAGGTTTGCAGGCAGGGTGATGACAGCTGGCAGGCAGGCAGGCAGGCAGGCAGGGGTGAGAACCACCAGTGCTCTCTCTGCTGCTCCTGGCTGGGTTAGTGCGGAAAAGAGACTCTCACTGCCTCTCCCTCTGTCTTTTCTTCCTGTCTTTCCCCAAGCGCTCGGATGCTGTGAGCAGGTTCAAACCCACACCAAGCAAATACAAAATGTCCAGCAACGTTTTACATTGCGGATCACCAGGCACAGACCTGTGTCCCGCCGGTTGCAGCTCTGAAGCATAGACACACACACACACGCACAATTCAGAAAGGTCCTTTTAATCCCTCTGCAGAGGAGTAGCAGAGCTCCAGAGCCTGCACGAGCGCGTGGAGATCCCTGCCCTTCAGGTGTTACAGATAAAGGGCACAAAAGTATTTTACGCTTGCAGTAGCTCCTTACATTTGTGGTCAGTGCAGTAAGGATAGTATGCTGCTTCTAGCTGATTTATTTTTGCGTACAATGAGGAAAATAAGCTGAAGGTTTAGTTCACCTTCTTACCCCAAATATTTGAACTTGAACAAAATATTTGGGTTTTTTCCCACTAAATATTGCACTTGCTGTGAGTACATCCATACTAGTCTTCTACAAGGTCTGTCGGCGTCTGTGCACTTCCATGCCATGTGAGAGGAATCGGCAGGCACGCTCATCAGCTCGAGCGGCGGCTCTTTCTTGGTCTCCTCTTCTTTGAAAACTGCGATTTCAGCCAGTTGAAGAAGCCACCTTTTGTTTTTAACTCAAACTCCACTGGGTAGTGGTCACTCAACCCCAGTGCCTGCAAGACAACGGCGCAGAGGGGTTGGGAGCCGGCCACCCACGCTCTTTCCAAACCTGCCCCAGGGGCTTCTACCGCATGGCGGGGAGGTGGGTGTGCGGTGGTGGATGTGGGGAGGTGCAACACGAGCATTGCGTCACTTTTTGAGAATGCAACGGTTTTATGGACAAGACCATGTTCAAAAGTGCCTGGACACTGTTGGCTTTGCGCTCCTGCGTTAGCCCTTGCCCCACTGCTGCAGAGGCCATGCTGCGCCTACCTGCTCCTCGGTCATCTGAAAGTCCTTCTGGAAGTCAAAGATGTTGACAGAGTGTGGCACGATGGCGTGGATGAGCTTCTGCCCGCTGACCACGATCCTGCAAGGAGCAAGGGAAAGGAGTGCTGTTATGGGTGCCCAGCCGGCGGCAGCCATGCTGCACCGAGCCAGCAGCCAGAGAGGTGGCCTTGATGGACTCACAGCTACATATGGTTTGTCCTTTCCTATGGGCTGCCTATTTAGAGATGTCAGCACGTGCTTTCTGCTGAGTTTGGCTGATGGATTTCCTTGGGAGTGAAACACCTAAATACCCGGCAGCGTGTTGGCCTTGGAAGCCAACGTTAAATGACTTGTATCTGAACCCACCCCAAGAGTGCTGCAAAGTTCACAGCTGTACTTTGGATACAAAAATCATAGGACACCAATGACTGGAGTCTCTGCGAAGTCCTGCTTTGATCCAGAAGCTCGTTCTGCAAGAGTTTTAAGTCTTGACTTGCTCTGGGCTCCAAAAAGCTGATGTATCTATTGTCCCTGCTGAGGGACCTGCAGGTAGCAGCGGGACTCGCCACGTGCCCAGGGGAAGCGAGGCGTCCCACCTCCTGAGCACAACCCGATTTTGCATTTGTCAACCCAAGTTACGAATGCAAGAGCAGAAGCCGGGGCGCTAAGCTGGCACGGAGGAGGCGGCAGCGCCTTCCACCTGGGCGTCCGCAGGGCTCTGCAGGTGCGACGCGCTGCCTGACCGCCTGTCATCTGTCTCCACCTGAGCCGCAACGGTGGCTGGTTCTCACATCAATTACTGCCCTGTCTGCAAAACCGCTTGTCAACAAGCCTGCAAAGTGCTTTGCGCTCCTGACTAGAAGTACTCAGATCTCACTTCCCCCCAGACAGTTTTATTTTTGAAGGCCTCATTGCACATTTGCTTTATTTGACAGTCGCTGACACCTTTCCATATATTTTTTTTCTCAGAAAGTCATAAACAGGGAGCGGTTTGGCAGTGAACCCTTTACCTGTCGTACGGGCAGCTTGTGCTTTTCTTCACCGTTGTGTCATTTTTGTCACCGATTAGCCAGACAAATTCGGAGTAAGTCCTCAGCCGGATGTTCTTCCACTGCTTTTGGGGAACGTAGCTACATCCAGCATTAAAGTCCCCCATGAAAATGAAGTTCTGGAAGGTAGGAGGGGTTTAAGAAGTAATCATGAGGACAGCTCTTCAGAAAAATACCAGCAAGGGCTTTTAGGGCCAACAGATGCTGCCAATAGCCCCCCATACAGCCCAAATAGCGAGTGCTCTCTGAGTGCAGCAGGGCTTCTCCTTTCTGCTGGGCGCACCACCGAGGCACCACCAAGGCATTTATCAGGAGGTCAGCTTTACTGATCAAAGTGTGGAGAACTCCATGAAAATATATCAGAGAGTTATTAAAAATCTGGGGCTTGTTATCAACAGTTTTAAGGTTATCAGGCTGTGAGTGGCAAACAGCGTACCAGGTGAGTCAGTACCAAAGCCGCTGTTAGTAAAATAGATGTGTCAACTAACCTCGGTTTTCCAGCACTGTTTTATATCTAGATACACATCATAGAGCTCATCAATCTCCCGAACTGCTGTCTCTGGTGTGGTGTGCAGAGGGATTATAGCAAACTCTTTGACAGCTTAAAAACAAGACAAAAGAACAGGAAAAAGCGTCATGGTTAAACACACAAAGAAACAGGGGTTGACTTGTAAGCAGGAAGGTTTTTCTGAAGAAGAAAGTGCTGCTGTTCTGGCTGTAGATCAGAGTCGTTTGCTGTGTAATCGCACAGCGCTCCCCCCCAGCTGCCCAGCCGACGCTGAGCTGCGACACGGTGAGGTGCGGTGTCAGGGCAAGGCAAACCCTGCTCCGACACCCAGGGAATAGCTGCTCCTGGGCCATGCCAGCGGCGTGGAGCGCACCCACTAACCCACCGCCCGTG
>NW_010540342.1:2398-3686 GCF_000687285.1 Phaethon lepturus | reverse complement strand
CTTCTCGCAGCCTCTGGGGACGTGCAGCAGCAGCACCCTGGCCTGCAGCCCCCCAGCCGCAGCCCCCAGCCCCGCCGCCTCCAGAGCCCTTCGCACTCTCCACCGGTTTCCCAGGAAGCAGACAGAAAAGCAACTGAGGGCCCTGAGGAGGGACGTGGGGAGATGGGGTCCCTGGGTGCCGGGTCCCAGCCGCGGGAAAGTGCCTCCATCCCGCTAGTGCGGCGCTCCCAGACCCGCTGCGTTTTAAGGATGGGAACGGGGTCTTCTAAATCACTGTGAGCTTTAACGAGCAGCAGGGAGATTTGCACATTTGCATGCGAGAGGAGTGAGTAACGGCAGCAGGCAGGAGGGAGGAATAAATGAACCTGACCATCCCTACACCCGCAACTGGCATCTTTGCCCCTGCGCCATATGTTTGCATCGTCTTTCGTGGAAACCTTCCCTGCAGCCAGTGTTGCCAGGATGTACACGTGAAATGCATCAAGGACAGGCAACAGACTAAGATTAATTTTTGCTGGTCCAATCACTTGATCACAGTCAGACCTCAGAAATACGTTCCCTTGTTAGGAGTAAGCTGGGTAGACACTTACTCAGTAATTTAACCCTTGGGAAATGTTGTTTTCCCCAATCTCAAGATCTCAAATACCTCCAGCTTGTCCCAAGCACAGAAGGCACTGGGACTCTCCTGCTTTCTGGCTTGGGCTCCGTGTTAAACACCACACAACGGCACAAGCTTCCCTGCGACCAGCCGCACACCGCGAACACCTCGCCGAGAAGGAAGATCGACAATGCCCCTCAAACCTCGCCACGCCGAGAAGACACTACCAACTGCAGCGGCCAGCAGACACGAAGCCAGAGCAGAACCGGGGCTGGCACACAAGAGACTTGCCTGAAACACATGCTCCGAAGCCTTTCCCCCGAGTATGTGACATGGGGCAGAAGAAACAGTACGGAAAACGCACGCAGGTGCTTTATGCAAAACAGTATCTTTCCATAAAAATTAGCACTATGTAGTAGGTGTAAAATATTCAGGGGGGACACTAATTATTTGTAGCAGTAGATTGTATTTGTTTCTATAAAAGATTAAACAAACTAACTTACAAATTACAACAAAAATACAACCCCGTGTTTCATGACAGGATTAGAGTAAGCATCAGATCCTTACTGGTGTAAAAGTGGGGTCTATCTGGGTTTATTCCAGCGCAGAAAAGACCGGACACCTGCTGCAGCATCCTCAGTCGCGCTGGGTGTACGTGGCCCGTTCAGCACTCCCCGCCGGCACGCGCCC
>NW_010540342.1:1037-2275 GCF_000687285.1 Phaethon lepturus | reverse complement strand
AGCCGCCGGAGGTTTCGGGGCAGCTGCCGTCCCAGGCGTGGGACCCACTCGCCCCGGGGACAGGCGCTTCCCACCCAGCACCGGCCCCTCTGCAGAGCCGTGGTCCGCACCCCTCTCGGGCAGGTCCTCTGGGGCAGGAAACAGTAAATATTCAGAGAGAGGGGCTGTAGGCAGAAATAGGGCTGTTTTCAACCTAAAGTTACAAGGAAAAGAGATTCTGAGAAGACTTGCATGTAGGACAAGAGGAAACAGGCTCAAGTTGCGCCAGGCGAGGCTTAGATTGGATAGTAGGAAAAATTTCTTCACCAAAAGGGTTGTCAGGCATTGGGACAGGCTGCCCATGGTCGAGTCACCATCCCTGGAGGTGTTCAAAAATCGTGTAGACGTGGCACTTCAGGAGATGGTTTGGTGGGCACGGTGGTGTTGGGTTGACGGTCGGACTTGATGATCTTAAAGGTCTTTTCCAACCTTAATGATTCTGTGATTCTGCATTGGGTTGACGGTTGGACTTGATAATCTTAGAGGTCTTTTGCAATCTTTATGATTCTGTGATTCGAAAGGTCTTTTTCCAACCTAAATGATTCTATGAGTCTATGATTCTGTGTGTGCAGACATAAATGCATGCATGCATGCACAAACAGGGAAAGAAAAAATTACAAGTAGAGCAATAATAACAATAGTCAAAAAGTAATTTGTTCTTAACCTGTTCAAAATAAAAATAACTAGTGTACAAGTTCAGTCCTCGGACCATCTGCATCTCATAAGCATAAGTTAAAAACCTGACACCATCTGTTCGGTTGGAATTTTAATACTGTACCAATATGCCAAATCACAATTATGCTAGCAAGGACAGCAGCCTCCTCATTTACCAAACAACTTGCTGCCGTGCTTTAATGAGACGGGGAACGAAAAGCAGCCAACTTGGAGCAAAATGAATCGGGGTGCTTGCTGCTGACCCTGGGGTGGGGGAAGGGGGCCCAGGCCGCCAGTGGCGCTCCGGGAGCCCTAACGTAAAAAGGCGATTTGGGTAGGACATCTGAAGACTGAAAAATAAGCAGAAAAAATCCTCCGGGTTCCCACGGAAGGCATTCCGCTCTCAGTTTGCCATCCCGCAGAACCGGCAGCCCCAGCGAGGCCCGTCCGGCAGAGAGAGACCCACCACCGCCGGGAGGAGGTGCCAGCCCCCGGCACTGCCCCGGTGCCCTTTGCCGGGCCACGGCGGCGGCCGCGGCGCCCTC
>NW_010540342.1:0-1024 GCF_000687285.1 Phaethon lepturus | reverse complement strand
CAGCCGTGGCCACCTCCGTGGCCTCTGCTTGCCTCCGTGATGGGCCAAAGAGGAGACGCCGAGATCCCGGCAGGACCCAGAGGGGTCGGCACTGTGAATTCAGGGACGAGCTTGGATTCCATGGCAAAAAAATGGCTGTGAAGCGTCTAAAAAAACCTACCTTGCTAAATTAGCCTAGCAAGATTTACACCACCTCTTAACTCATTATTACTAGAGAGGCTGTTGAAAGCATTTGCATATTTCTATTGGTCCTACTGGGAAAAAACCCATTTTAAATGGAAATTAATATAATATCTGCCAAGCATTCCTCGATGATTTTTTATATTTTTTTCGCTTAGCAATATTGTAGAGTTACAAACCATACATCATGTCCTGTGCTTGTTAGGATCAATTTCTTCAAGAAAGAAAAACACAAATACGTTCCCTTACCACTGGAGGTTATAAAGTGAGTGAAACTGAGGGAGGGGAGGAAGGCAAAACACTGCCAGGTGAGTAAATCTTAAAGACGTAGCACATATCCATTTTTTCCTGATCAATGGAACTACGTAGGCGTGTTCACGAAATTTAATTAAATTCTGTTCCCCAAGAAATCTATGTGCAATATTTCTCTGCAATTACCTATTTACTATCTGCCATGTAGCTTTTAGCTTTCATCCAGAAAATGACTGGTTTCCGCTGCATTTTCATTAGCAGGCGCACAGGAGAGGCTGCTTCCCAAACGGTTTGTGGGAAGGTTTGCTCTCCTTCGCCGTCCGTATGCGACTGCCGCCCCGCAAAGACGCACTTCAAGTGCGGTGCCATGTGCAGCAAAAGATGGAAAAGAAGTGTACAAATGAAGGAAAGGCGGTTCCGCTGCCAGCAGCTACGGACGCCGTTTTTTGGGGAGCCGCGGCTCTTGCCCGTTCGCACCCAGACTCGATCTGACCCGGGTCTGTTGTCGCTGGACTGCGAATACGCGAGCTCAAAGCTCTGTGCTACGGCGGCGAACCCGCTCGGGCACGGCGGCAGCGCGGCGGCGTGCAGC
>NW_010540341.1:949-1398 GCF_000687285.1 Phaethon lepturus | reverse complement strand
TGGAAAATAATTTACTCCTACAGAGATAAAAATTAGGAGGTTCCCCAGTCAGTTTGGGTTTGTACCCCACTGCGCAGTGGCCGGAAAGCTGTGACACCCCCCGCGCTCTTCTACCCGTTTCCTCTGTATTTATGGGCCGTGCTTTGCCGGGATTTCAGAACACACCGAGTTTGGGGATGTTAATGCATGTAATGGGTAATTGTTTGTGACAGATGAGTGTGGTGTAAAATAAGGCTGGCCGAGCCGGGCGATGGGTCGGCTCGGGGTGAACCTACCGGTGCATTCATGGGCAGAGTGAGCACAGCCCCCCCGGCAGGGACCTGCCGCCGCCGTCTGTCTGTCCCCGAGCCCCGGCTGTCCGGCGGCCCGGGGAGCATCGCCTGCCTCCCCGTCAGCGGCAGGGAGGACTTGCGCGACGTGGTAGTGGCGCAGTGGGCGCGCGAGGGTCC
>NW_010540341.1:439-760 GCF_000687285.1 Phaethon lepturus | reverse complement strand
CCTCCCCGTCAGTGGTAGGGAGGACTTGCGCAGCGTGGCAGGAGCGAAGTGGACGCCCGAGTCGCAGGTGCGTTCCCCGCACCCCCTTTACCTTTTCATGCCAATCCATGTCGTATTTTACAGAAAACCATGAAGACTAAATAAAGTAACAGTCCTTTAATTTTGCAAATCTCTCTGACCTCAGAGCCCTAGCGAGAACAGGAACCTTTCTTTTCCTTTTGTTTACTCAAAGAAATGGAGAAAAAAAAAATACAACGGAAGTAGCTTAGAAATAGCGGTGGGTTAACTTGCTGTGAGTCAGGACAGACCTTCAGAAGGTCT
>NW_010540341.1:0-351 GCF_000687285.1 Phaethon lepturus | reverse complement strand
CCCCGGCCTGCCACTGCTGGGTTCCTACAAAGCAGCCAAGAAGACAGATTTTCATGGAACTTACAGCTAGGAAGACAAAAAGAGGGGAAAAATGGAGAAGCTGAATTAAAAATGTTTCCAGAGCTGAGACGCCAGACAAGATAAATAGGGATCATAATTTCTTCTCCCAGGGCGGGTGCTGCTGCAGCGCTGTTCACCTGATGGAGGCAGAGGTAAAATTAATGCCGGTTGCGGGCACGTGAATGCCGCTCATCCCGCGCCCGTTTGTCTCCCGTGGCCCGGGCTCGCTTGGACTTGACTCCTTCCTCGGCTTTTTGCTCTTCACTCCTTCTCAGTCTCTGGGCTCAGTCT
>NW_010540340.1:504-814 GCF_000687285.1 Phaethon lepturus | reverse complement strand
AACAAGCTAATACCCAGTGGCTCAACATTAGGTCGATTTTTTTTTTTTCCTCCCCTCCTATTTTAAGACCGTATTTCCTCCCCTGCCAATCTCTGCTTAACCGTTTCTCTTTCGGCAACCGCTCTATGGGATGCGGGCTACAGACACGATGCTTTTAAGTATACAGCTCAAGGCTCCCCAAAGATAACAAGGCCAGTGGGGAAATTTATTTCCCCAATCAAAACTGGGGGATCTCATGTATCTGCTGGGCTCTCCTCTTACTCCTTTCTTTTTTTTTTTTTTTCCTTTTTTTTCCCTTTTTTTCCTTTTT
>NW_010540340.1:0-368 GCF_000687285.1 Phaethon lepturus | reverse complement strand
CATTCCTTTAAATTTTCCCTCCTTTCCCCTCCCTGCGCGAAAAGGGGGTGGGGGGGAGAAGGAAAGGGGTGGGTAAATAAATAAATAAATAAATGCGGACGTGCCTTTCAAAAGAAAATTGAATCGTATCTTCTTGCGGCCTCACAGAGCACCATCTGTCATGTAGACAGCAATACAAATCCGAGCGTGTCCGTGGACATGCCGGCATGTAATAAAACAATAGGGACACAAATGTGTCTGGGGGTGCGTGTGCGGCTGGGGTGTCGAGCGAGGTGGGGACCGAGCCCGAGGGAGGAGGGAACAGGCCATCCTCCCTTCCCCCGAATTCAGATTGCCAAATATTGCCACGTAAAGTTTCCAGGCAAAGT
>NW_010540339.1:11555-20996 GCF_000687285.1 Phaethon lepturus | reverse complement strand
CCCCCGGGCCGAGGCTCTGCCTCCTCCCTGGAGGCAGCACCGGGGTTGTCCCCATCCGCCTCCCGGTGCTGCCAGCGCAGGGTGCCCCGCTGCCAGGGCCGTGCCACCCCCGGGCTGGCCCTGTCCACCCGCCCCGAGGTGCCAGAGCAAGTCTCCTGTGCCAGAGCTCTGTGTACGTGTCCCGGTGCCGGGGCTGTCCCCGTCCCCTCCCTGTGTAAGGGCTGCGCCCCTCGACCCCCCCAAGCTGTCTCCATGCCCAGCAGTGCCAGCACGGGCACTTTTGTGCCGTGCCCCTTGCAGTGGTGCCAGTGCAGGGACCCCGCCTTGGCAAGGTGCAGCCCCCACTGCCGGGGGTCCTGGGCACCCTCTTTGGCTGGCAGAGCCGGAGAAGAGCGGCCTGTCAGGGCTGCATGGCTCCAGCCTGGGCTGAGGGCTCGGCCCCACCGCGGTTCTGCCCCAGCAGACACCTGGCTGGGGCCAGAAGGCCCGGGGATGCGCCTGTCCCTCTGGATGTGCCAGAATCCGGCCTGGGGTGCCAGTAGCTTTGCTGGCTTGAGACAAGAGTTGCCCTCAAGCCCTGTGAGGGCTTTCCAGTGAGGTTTGTGCCCTGAGTCTTTTCTAATGCTGGGGATGTTTCTCAGCCCCTTGAAGAAGAAGCTTCCCGTGGTCACATACCTCCCAAACTGAGGGCCTGTGTTCCATGGGAGATAAAAGCTGGGGGAAACCTGTCTAAAATGAGCTCTGCGAGAGCTGCAGAGAACTGGATTGGCACCAGCATTGCACCTTTTGGCACCCCTGCCCAGCGTGGCAGAGGAATGGCTCTCTCTCCTCCCCATTAATGCGCGGCTTTTATTTCCCGAGCAGCTCTTGAAGCCACTGGGGAACTGGCCCTGTGACTTTCTCTGTGAGAGCAGAGAATGGAGACAGCTGAGTAAATATAGCCTAAATCACTGCTTTCCTGGCCATTCCCCCGCCCTTCCCTAACATGCAAAGGGCTGGTGTGTCCCCAAGGCTGGGTTGGCCTCTGCTCTAGTCATCGACTCTTCCATGATGTGGGAAAGTCCAAGCGATGGTTTGGTTTCTTTGGTGACTCTCTTCTCTGACGTGGGCAGATTGTGCTTCGATCTGCCTGTGTGGTTTGCAGCAAGGCTTCGATCCTCTTAAAGGTGATCGCTGCCCCAAACCTTTGGTTTTTAACGCGCTAGAACAAGATTTTAGGCACACAAGAAAATCCTTTCTGCCTGTACTTGGGTCTCACTGGACAAAAGCTCTGGGTTGGAAGAGAAACCGCGGCTCAGCTGGAATGCGGTGAGGAGCAGAGTGGTTTGCGGAGCCAGTTTGGAGCCATGTCAGAGTGCCGGCGCTTCGCTCTGAGTGCTGGGGTGTGTTTACAATGAAAAAGAGTATTTATAATATCGAGTGCTTTTTTTAATTCCTCTGGGAATATTTGGAGCTGCAGCTTGGAGCTAAAGTAACCAAGAAATGGAAGACAAAAAGCAAACAGAGGAAGGGACGGTGGATTTCTCAAGTTGGAAAGTCTTGCTTCTCTCAACCGATACCCGAATAATGTTGGCCTGCTAATGTGGTTGTTTCTCACCTTGTAGGTTACTTCATGTGATTGCTGCACTGTGCAGAGCTGCTAATAAATCATCATATAAATTCCAAATACCCCAGGGAACATGATTTTAAGCAGATGAGTTAGCAAGAGCAGTTGGATTTTTTTTTTTTTTAACTCAGTCTTTTTAGAACTGTAATTTTTGAGGGAAATAGCCAAAATACAGCTTCTGGGTTTATTTCTAAAAAAAAAAAAAACTCCAAAAAAAAAACCCCCCAAAAAAACCCCTAAACCTTGCCCCATGAATGCTCCTAAAGTGGAAGTATTGTGTTCTTGCTGCTTGCGGGCTGGTGTAAAGGGAGCCTGGGGTGAAGTGATGGTGCTGGTACAGAGTGCTTGGTCCTTCTCCGCTTTTATAAAAGTCTCTGGCCAAGTAAAAGGCTCTTGCAGGGAGGAAGAGAAAGTTTCTGAGGTGGGTAAGACAGGACAAGTTTCAACTGAAGCAAGAAAGTCCGATGTGCGGAGAAGCCTCCGGACAGTATGAGAAGTCTTGGAGTAGGTCTGCAGATTGCCGGAGGCACTCTCGGACTGTCCAGCCTATGAGGAGGAGGTTGTTGAGACCTCCAGCTGCCTCTCAAAAATGAGGTCGGTATCGGTCATCCCAAGGCAGGGATTTATTAGGCTACTCAGGTCCCAGCTAATCATAACATTTACTTCTTCAGTGAAATTTTTCAGATATTCTTTCACTTCCTTGGGCTTCAGTGAATAAAGAAAAATATTTAATGAAATGTAAGTCTGAGCAGCAAATTCTCCCTGTCTTCAGCGAAGGGTAGCTGGTGGCCATGGGCAGGACGCTGCTACTCCTTGGGCTCTGTTGCTGGCTGCCTGGGAAGCATTTCTTGTGAGAAAAGAGATGAAAATGGCCTTGGCTGCCCCACGCCTGTGCCGCGATGTGGTCGCTCAGGGTAGCAGGCCTGGCTTGGGCACAGCTCACAGCGTAATTCGCTGCCCCTGCTGCTTTTCCCTGTTTGGAGGGAAATAGTAGCTGCTTTGGCAGCACCGTGGCCGTCACCAGCCTGGGAGCACGAGCCTCCAGCATGGCTCTGGCTCTCCTCCCTCCTCTGGCCGCTTCCCCAGGGGCAGCTGGTGGAGTGTGTCCAGCTCCGCTTCCCGCCCGTGCCAGCTCCCTGTGGGCTCACCCTGCTCCTTCCTCCGTGGCTCGTTGCAGCATTGCCACCTCCGCCACGGCCTCCCTTGTGGCTCAAGCCTCACGAGTTGTCGTTCAGGCTCTTCGGGCAGTGTTGGGGACGGAGCCGGCCCGGGAAGCTGCCTGGGAGGGCAGGGGATTGCGGTGCTGTCTGTCCTGAATTATAAACCAGCGGTTCCCAAGCTCTCACCCTCTCCAGCCTGGTGCAGCTCAGTGGTTCTGGTGCTGTACAGCATGACCCACGGCGTGCTTGGCACCGTCGGCTTCTGCTGCTCCGGTGGAGTGTGGGGCCAGCAGAGCTGCCCTGGCTGCGTAGGTCAGGAAGACTCGGTGCAGCAGCAGTTGTCGCAGTAGGGCATGATGTGGCAGGTGGTTCTGTGTCCATTTTTATTTCCATCCCTATTGTCCTATTTTCTCTTTTTATTAAAGGAAAGGTTTGTTTTCATTGTTTGTAACCCATTAATACGTAGCATTTTACAGTTCAAAACTGGATTTGGTGTTTTGCTCACTAAGGATCTGATGTAACTTGGAAAGATTTGGGCTGTGTAGATTGCTGTAAGCATATTCTTCTTTTAAATATTTTTATGCATTCTTTCACCTCACTGGAGGGAAAGGAACACTCAGTCTCGCTTTGAGTCAAGCTGCACTTTGAACTGTGCTTGGAACTGGGTTAAAAAGCACAGGAACCACATTTGAAATGTTAAGATGCTTTTATTTATATGCTGGGCACACACAAAAAGACTTGTAATGTGTTTTTTGTTTCAAAGCGATGTATTAAACAAAGAAAGTATTGACAGCAGTTAATGAATCAAGGGATTGTTTCTGGGCACTGAGATAGATTTACCAAAGGTATTTAGATGTCTGATGCATGGGATTTTCAGAGCAGCTTAAGCAAGTGCTCGCCAGCATGGACACACGAGGTTCCTCTCCCAGAGTCGAGCAAACCTGGAGCTGGGCCCAGCTGAAATCTTTTGGCAAGCTGCTCCCTCTCTCCTGTGCACGCAGAGCCCCGGCTCGGAGGTGTGCTGCCAGCCGACAGGCTCGTGCCTGTCCCGGGCTCTTGGCATTGCCTTCCCCAACTCGCCTTCCCTCCAAAGAGCCCTTTCAAGGCTTTGGGAAGTGTGCGTTGCCTCTCCCAAAGACACGGTCAGCTGCTCTCTGTGGGGTGCAGAGCTTTCCTGGCCGGCGGCTGCCATCCTGCACACACAGCTCAGCCTGGGAAGCAGCTTGCTGAGTCCGTGGCAGGACAGAGGACAAGTGTTTCCCCTGGAGAGGACAGCGCTGGTGTTAGCCGTGTGGATTTGGGTTTCCCGGGGGGCTCCTCACCCCCATTTGTGCGTACTCGATCCCCATATAGGCTGAGCGCACGGAAGGCAGGCGAGTGCCCCAGGAGCAGGCTGGCTCTATGTTATCTGTATTTTTTCATGTGCCCAGTGACCTGCTGGGACGTGGAGAGCAGGGTGGCACAGAGCTGTGTCCCTGTGTTCCCACCGCAGGGAAGGAGGCTGGAAGGAGTCAACGGAGCAGGAGCTGTGGGACCTGCTCTTTGGAGAGACTCGGTGCTCCGGAGCTCTTCCCACCCCTCTGCACAGGTCTGCTTTGAAAAGCTACTGAACAAGTTTGCCAGGGCTGAGCATTTTGTCCTTCCAGCCTCTTCAGCTGCACCAGCTTGTCTGAGGCGCCTGGAGTTGGGGCTGGGATCTGCGGCTGGAAGCTGGGGAGGTGCCTGTGGAGGAGCATCAATCCCGCTGGGTTGGGGCTCTGCTGCCTCTGGGTGCCTTACAGGGTCTGTCCTCGCGGGGAGGAGCGGGAGCTGCCGATGCCTTTCCCAGCAGGCAGTGACCGCTCGGGCCCCTGGCAGTCAGACGTGCCCCCGGCACTGCCGGCTCGGCTCCGTCGGACCCTGACAGGCAGCGTTCAGAGGGGCGAGGGGCAGGCAGCGAGCCTAGTTATAAATCTCTCTTTATGCTCTGGGTTATGAAGTAATATTTTCCTGGCTGGGGCTGGTTGGATTGGGGAAAAGTGGGCTCCGCTACGAGTTCCCTGCGGCTGCCATCCCAGTGTGGTGGGAGCTTGCACAGCGGCTCTGCTGGGATGTGCTGCTTCTTCCACAAACACTCTTTGTCCCCAGGGTCTCGCCATGAATCCTGCAGCCTTGTGTTGCTCCTGGAGCTCCAGAGAAGCTCTTCAGCAAACCAGATCAGGCTCAATCCTGTTCCCCACCCACCAGAGCCTGGCTGCAAGTGTCCTACCTCCCCAAGGGCAGCGCCCGCTCATTCATGGCAAAGAGCGCCGAGCTGGGACGCTTGCCCGAGCTCAGGCAACTAGCACGGGCCCTGGCTGCTACACAGATTTCATGTGCCGTGGTCTCTTTGTGCCGTCCTTTGTCAAGGGAAGGAGCCCGCAGCGTGGTGCCAGGCTGGAGAGCCTGGCTGCGGAGAGGTGAAGCCAGCTCCTCATGGGGCACTCGCACCGATCTTTGACTTTCTGGTAGCGTGCAGGGATGGTAGCACGTGCGGGGGAAAAGGGGGGCTTGTAGCTCATGTGAACTGTAACATGTTGCTGGCCTGAAAGGGTTATTTTGAAATACTGCAGATCACCAACGTTAGTCCAACCAGTGGTCAAAGCAGCCTTGGCTTCATGCCGTGCTTGGTTATGCATTGACCCCGCTGGGACGGGTGCCCTGGCTCCCTTTGCCTCCTTGCCTCCCTCTGCAGAGGATCCGGCAGCCCTGAGAAGCGCCTTCCTGTTCGCTAATAGTTTTCAGATGAGACTCGAGAGTTTGAGCTGGATTGGGTGTTTTCTGGGCCAAAACAGCTCAAGCTGTTAATAGGACCTGCAGCATTTCAGCAGGCGTAGGGTGTCCCTGGGCAGGCTGGTTTCTGGCTGCTCCGGTGGCTTGTAGGTCCGGTCCTTGGTTGTATGCCGTGGCTGCGGGAACTGGAATGCTGAGATTTGCCTGAGGGAGGTGGAAAACTGGCCCGTGCGGCCGGGAGGGGATGGGAAAAGAGGACGTGCTCGGCTGATGGGAATGCCCCAGCTCATACATCCCATCAACAACATGTTATAACCCAGGTTTGTTCTTTTTGGTGGATTTCTGGGCAGGGCAGGCAGCATATTCTTCAATTTCTCTCTGAATAGCTGAAAGGCAGTAGACTTAAAGGCTTCTAAAGACTATTATAACTTCTCTCACCTCCATCTCTGCAAAAAGAACCCATGCCCGCACTTGATGCTGTTGCTGCTTTTGAAAAGTTCAAAAATTTACTTTGCTCAGAGCAAAGCTTTGAAGTGCTGCTCTGTGGGAATGGCAAAGCATCTCAAAAGCATTTCACTGAAAGCTTGGTTAACCTACGTTTGTGGGCAGCTACCTTCAGAAAATTACTTTGTGGGGGATTGCATGGGGAGATGTAAAGGTGAACTGTGAAATTGAATCGATTTAACAAGAAAAGGTTAAATCTGTTTGTTTTGCTCCTATTCAGGGCATCCAGCTGGTGGTTGCAGGGTCACCCTTTTCTGTATGCAAAAGCTCCTGCATAAAGGCTGTTTTGTCCCACTTGTCTTCTTGTTTGCATAAGTGCTGTGAGGGTAAGCTGAAGAAGCAGGAGTGAACCTCTTTAAGATGCAGGGCTGGTGCCTGATTGTAGCAGAGAGGAGGTGGCATTTCTGCCTGCAGCCGCTGGCTCTGCTCTTGCTTTTGGGAGTGTAAATTGGTATTAGCATATCCTGGTTGGATCCAGGGCTCAACATCAGCTGCTAGGTAGGAGAGAATCAAGTCCTACCTCTCTTGGCTGCTCAGATGAACCCCTGGTTTGAATGTTGGTGTCTTGGGAGAGTGCGGGGTGCCTGGCTGTGCAGTGACAGGTCTTCTTCTCTTTGCAGGCACTGGGAAGGGAGACGTAGCATGCCACGCTGTTCTGGGCTGGAAACGCTCCGTCCTTTTGGCCCCTGGACTCCAAGAAATTTGCTGCTTTTTTGGTGAAGCAGACCCTGATCTCCTGTTTCTTTGCTGCATGCCCACTCACAAGTGCTGGATTATGTTTGTCTCCTTCTCCCTTTGCTCCATAATTTGGTTGAATCGTGGTTTCAAGCTAAGGAAAAGGGGCTGTACCTAAGCGTGCCGGGTCACCCAGACCAGGCTCCTGGGGTACTGGTTCATGCAGAGACATTCAGAGTGCTGATGGGGGAGAGCTGCCTCTGAGGTCCTTCTTCTCCCACCCGAAACACACTGCCTCACCCTTCAGAGCCGTTCTCCCCTCAGCAGAGAGAATGGGCAGCACCGACGGATTCCAGTACCGCGCGCTCTACCCCTACCGCAAGGAGCGCGAGGAGGACATTGATCTGCTGCCTGGGGACATCCTGATAGTGAGCAAGGGGGCCTTGCAAGCCTTGGGCTTCAAAGACGGGGATGAGCAGACCCCCAACCAGATTGGGTGGATCCTGGGCGTCAATGAGCGGACCAAGCAGAAGGGTGACTTTCCCGGCACGTATGTGGAGTACGTGGGGCCCGTGAAGATCTCCGTCCCCTCTCACCGGCCCCGAGTGCAGAGACCCCTGCCCGCAACGCCGGGGGCCAGCGGCTGCCGGCTGCAGGACGCTCTGGAGCAAGGTAAGCCCTGCTGTGTGCTATGTTGCTCTGAGACACCTCCACCCTCGGCGTGCAGCGGATGAGGATGTGTGAGTGGCTTTGTGGGACAGCGATGAAGCCCTCGGCTCGGCAGCACCGGACTGCCTTGCCGGCAGCAATGCATTCGAGTTGCCTGGGCTTTGTGGGCTCACGCTTAGTCCTGGCTGAGAGAAAAGCACGTTGTTCCTCCAGCTTATCAATCTACTTAGCAGAGCTTCTTGGAGCAAGCCTTGTACCACTCTTACCTCTCCAAGATCCTTCTCCCTCTGTGGCCCCTGACCAGCCAGGATCCCTGTGGTCCTTGGTCCATTTCCCGGCTCTGCTGAGGGTTCTTCTCCAATCCCTCCCTTTAGGAATAAGTCCTGACCTCTCCCAACCACTTCCCTGCCTCTGCCTCTGGAGCGCCCGGGGCATTGCTCCCTGCCAAGAGCCGCTCGGCTGTGCTGAGACACACAATTACTTGTCTCTGGGCAAGAGGAGAAAAGTCAGGGTCTAAAAGAGTACTTCCGAGAACTGGAGTTAATTGCTTGTCTGCCTGGCACCCATCCTTCCCCACGGATTGCAGAGCTCTCGCTTGGGGCTGGGCAGACACCCTCAGGCAGGGTATGGGCCGCCCTGCACCTGCGGCTGCCTCCCAGCCAGCGCTGGGCTTGGCACTGACCAGGTCCGGGAGCTGGGAGAACCACTGTGCCTCAGCGCTGCCTGTAGAGCTGTGGCAGCTGCCTTCTCTTTGCCTGTTTTTCTTTTGGCTCATAGGCCCCATGGTATGGGCTCGGCAGGCTCCGGGTGCTCTGAAACAGCAAACAGGGGTGATAGTCATGCTTCGCCTGCCTTTGCTTTTCCCGTGCCTTGCAGAAGACTTTGTGCTGGTGTGCACGGGAGGATTAGGGTCAGCAGCAGGAGCTGGTGGGCATCTGAGCACACGCCCGGTCCTCCCCATCCCTCTCTGCCTGGGAGCCACGTCTGTCCCATCAGATGCTTTTAGCTGTGTGAAACATCTCTGGGGTCTTAATGAATGGAAGGGAGGCCTTGTCTCAGAAAGAAGGGTGGTGGGGCTGGGTGTGCAGCTCCCCACAGCTGCCTCCCATGCTCCTGCTCCCAGAGCCGGAGGGACAGCCCCAGGAAACATCTCCGCAGGGTGGGAATGCAGCCGGGCCGTGCGTTTGGGTTGGCAGTGAGAGCCGCTGACCTGAGTCATCCCACTTGCAACCTGCCTTTCCAAGAAAGCAGCTCCTCTTGGGAGCCTGGGGCATGCTCTGCGGTGGATGCGTCGGCCTTGCCTGCATCCAGCCCTGCGCTCCCTCAGGGGCTGTATTTATGTCTTTATGGGCTCTCTCCTTCTCCTCTTCTCCAATGGGGCTTGGTGGACTTGTGTCTGGGTAGTCAAAGCTGCTGCCCTGCACGGGGGTGGGGATCTTTGGGATGTGGAAGAAGATATGTGCCCAAAGCTCCTGAGAAAAGATGTGTTTGGGAAAGAAACCAAAAGCCAGCCTGTCTGCATCCTGCCCGGGGATGAAGGGGGTCGGGTACTAGTGCATGTGACAGGGATGCCAGCCCTGTCCCTCTTCTCTCCGGGTGCATCCCCCCAGCCAGCCTCCACCCTGGGCACAGCCGGGGCCCGCATGGTGGCAATTCAAATGCCCAAAGCCATTTTATATGCAGCCTGTTAGGATGCTGGTGGGGAGACACATATTTGCAACTGAGAAACTGTATTTAAGCCAAGCCCGTGTTATTTCTTCGTGGTCTGCACTTCGTGAGGTGCAGAGATGTCTCCTGGCTGCCCCACGAAGCTCATAGCTGACAGCATTTCTGCCCTGTTTCCCAGGTCCTCTCCTGGCTGGCAGGGATCCCTTAGCCCTCCCGTGTCACACGTGGAAGAGGGCCAGTGCCACGGCTGTCGCACAGCACGGGAGCAGGGCTGGCCTCGCAGAACGGCGAGGCCCAGTGCTTTCTGCCGATGAATTTATGACCTGCTGGTGTTTGCCTTCCGCAGAGAACACGAGCGGAAAATGTGGCTCGGAAATATTTCCGCAGCTGCCCGGGCCGTGCTGTGAG
>NW_010540339.1:9677-11523 GCF_000687285.1 Phaethon lepturus | reverse complement strand
CTGGGGAGCCGCTGCTGGCTCCGGCAAAGGCTGCCTGATAAAAAAAGGCAGGCTGCTGCCTGCTGAAGCAGCACATTCCCGGCCAGGCCACGTGGGCAGCACCAGTATTTACTCTCCCTTCAGCCCTTCCCAAGGGTCAGGCCCAGAGCTGCCAGCCTGGCAGCTTGCCTGCAGCTTCCCCACCCCAACCAGCACCATTCTGGGCCCCTTCCCATGCCCAGGGGCTCTCTCTGGTGGGGGATTGCCCCCCACAGCAGCATGGGCCCTTGCAGAACTGCTGGTTGCCTGCTCCCCTGCGCCCTTTTCTGCAGCTGCTGAGTCAAAGGCTGCTTCATCTCCTCAAGAGGCTGTGGGTGCAGGAGGCTCAGCCGGGTGCGGAGTTTCAGCTTGCTGCGCCTCATGGCAAGACCACACCAGGCGAGTTCGGGTCAGATCCGTGACAACAGAGCCCTGTTTCGCAATGGGAAGCAGCCTTTTGGCTCTGCCTCCCCAGAATGGAGCGTGCTGCGTGTCCTCGCCGACTGTGGGCTCCCCAGGGTCTGCCTGGTGCTGTGGACCAGCTCGGAGGAGCCTCCTGCACTGGCTGGTGCTGAATTAGAAGCAAGCAAGGACCTGGCACTGCTCATCCTTCGGCAAACCTCCTGCTGGCAGCTGCCTGGCCGGGCCTGCGTGCTCCTGCCCCAGCATGCGTCGCCCCTCCAGCACAGGGGAAGGGGGGTGCGCAGAGCTGGGACCTCAAGAAATTCTGGAGGTGGCAGTGAAATGCCACCCAATGTGGGTCCATAGATCCCTTGGGGAAGGGGGAGACCCCAGTCCCATGGCGTGGGCTGTCTGCACCCTGTAACAGCTCGCACAGAGGCTGCGGGCTTGCGGGGAGGGGGAGGCAGAGGGCTGGTTTCCATGTTAAACAAGCAATCAAGGGCAGGAATTTGCTGACATGGCATTCTGTCTGAATTGCTGGATTAATCACAGCTCACCACCGTGAGCGAGCTCCCTGGCTGTGCTCCTCTACCAGCCCTGTGCTGGGCAGGGACCAAACCCGGCCTGAGCTCCGGGAGCTCTGGTAACCCCTGCGCTGCCTGCCTGGGGTGCCGGGGTCCCCAGGGAAATAGGCTCTGCCTCCTAATCTCTGCAGGGAGCGGCAGGGATCCCCCTGTGCACACCCTGTCGGGGGCTCGGGGCAAGGCCAGGCTTAACAAGAGCTGTGCTGGTTTCTGGTTCGCAGGTTTCCCGTGGCCTCCGTGCAGTGTTCGCGAGGGCTGTGGCTTTCCTTGCTCTCGGACGCTGCTGTTGGGAGCGGCGTTGGTTGTGCCCCAGCCCAGCTCCGCTGCAGAGCATCTGCTGAGGGCTGAGCTGGGGCTGACCCCTTCTTTCCCTCTTTCTCCCCCAGGGTCTCCTCTCCCAGACTTGCAGGAGCAGTTCAGCCCTCCTGAGATTGCACCGCCGCTGCTGGTGAAGCTTGTGGAAGCTATTGAGAAGAAAGGTAAAGGGGGTGCTGAGAATTGAGGGGCTGATACCCCCCAAAACCACATGGTGAGGGCAGGGGGCAGGCAGCTGTCTTTAAAAAGCTGTTGGCATTGGACCGAGTTCCGTGGGACATGCAGGACGCAGCTGCCTGCAGAAGGTGGGGCTCCCACTTCTCCCTGGCTTGAGCCACTATTCCCCAGAGCTGGGCTTGACCCCAGTGCTCTGTCCTGTGCAGAGGCCTGGGGTGAGAGTGCCGGGTCTGCACACAGGGCGCCTACACACCCCGGATGGGTGCTGGGGTTTGGGAAACACTTCCAGCCTGGATCTGTGCCATGGGGGAGAAACGGGGCCACTGACCCAGGTGTCCTGTGGGCCAAGG
>NW_010540339.1:9290-9655 GCF_000687285.1 Phaethon lepturus | reverse complement strand
GTTGGACCCCGTCCAGGCCGGGTTAGCTCCGCCCCAGCCATTGCCCAGCCGGCGCGCGGCTGCTGGGCTGGCACCGAAACGGTGCACGCACTGGGAGCTGCACAGCTCGCAGCTAACAGCAGTGTCCTCGCTTCCGCAGGGTTAGACAGCGAGATGTTGTACAGGACATCTGGCTCCGAACTGAGGCAAGCGCTGAGAACCGGTAAGAACCAGCTCCGCGTGGTGAGGAGGCGAATCGGCTCAGATGGAGGAGATTAGTGGATGTGACAGCGCCAGCATTAATGCAATCCAGGCCAGGCTCGCCTGTCCCCGGCAGTTCCTGACTCCCGGCACGCTGCCTGTGGGGCTGGGCCATCCCCGTCCTG
>NW_010540339.1:4767-9181 GCF_000687285.1 Phaethon lepturus | reverse complement strand
TCGGAGACTCACAGGCCAACAAGTGAATGCCTGCGCTTGTCTCCTGCTGCCTCTTCGGGGTGTCCCGTTCTTGGGGTGCTCTGCCGATGGGCTGGCAGAGGCTTCTCTGGTTCTGTCATGCCACTAATAAGCAGGGGAGGATCCTTCAGCTCAGCTTGGTGGCTGGAGCCTTGGCTCCGCTGTGCCGGCAGCTGATGTCTCTGCCGGGGAGCCTTCGGAGCTGTCTGCCTCTTGGCTGGGCTTGGGCCTCATCCAGCACCGTGCTGGCTTTGTCCCTTCCCCCGACGGTCTTGTTGGCTTGTCCCCTTCCGCAGACGTTCTTGCAAACCCCAACTACACAGTGCTGTCAGCTCTAGCCGCATTGCTTTCGGGACAGGCTTTATGTGCTGTCCCGACAGCTTGTGCCGTACATTCATGGGGCAGCATGGTTCGAGGGAGACGTTTCCCCCGTGGGGTTCAGTGTGTGGCTGGTCAGTCTGCTCTTGTCTCTACCAGCAGCAGGGAAGAGAATTGTCACACGAGTCTCACGTGCCCAGGATTCCTGTGGCAGGGCTCAGGGCAAAACGGTGTGGGCATCCAAAATGGCCTCTACCCTCCTCCTGAGGGGGGCACCTGCCAGGATTCCCAGGGCCAGCTTATTTCTGGGGTGCGGGGGGCATGTCTAAGTGTCCTACATTGTGTGGGCTGCTCGGCTGCCTGAGGGCTGCCTGAGCTCCCTTGTGGTGCTGAGCTGCCCGTGTACTGTGATAGCTGGCCGGGTGATGTGTGACGGTCTCTGGGACGGGTGCTGGCAGCACCGGAGCTGCTGGCGGGTGCCCAGTGATGTGCCTGCCACCCATGGGAAATATGTGCCCTGGCAGAATGGACCCTGGGCGACCTGGAGCCCTTTGATGTGCACTCCCTGGGCGAGGCGCTGCGAGGCTACCTACAGGACCTGCCCTCTCCCATGGTGCCGGTGTCCGTGCATGGAGACATCCTTCGCATCCTGCAGGGTAAGGGCTTCCCCTAGCCGCACTTTGAAGGGGTGGCTGGGCGGGATGGACATGTTTGGGATATTAAAATAAGTCCTGTCCCTATGGGGTCTGGCACACGGCCTCTGCTGCCAACAGTGCTCCCACGCTGTGACGCAGCCAGAGCGTGGAGAGTGGTGCCGGCTGTCCCAGCCCTTCCATCGTGTCGTCTTCTCTCCCCAGAGATCCCTCAGCCGGAGAATTGCCGGAAGCAGCTGCTGTTGGCCCTGGAGTCGCCTGCGGTCCCGCTCCAGAACACGCTCACCCTGCAGTTCCTGCTCCGGCATCTGGGGAAGGTATCGCAGCAGGCTGAGAGCAACAGCCTCCACCCTCGGGCCCTGGGAGAAATCTTCGGCCCCCTTCTCCTCCGGCTGCCTGGCGCCAGGTACGTGAGGCTCTCGGCTTCCAGCCGTGTACCAAGCGTCAGCCGCTGTGCCTGCCAGGACGAGGAGTCCAGCCTGTAACAGCAGGTCTGCGCGCAGCCCCTGCCTCGCTGCACGTGGGATTAAACTGCTGGCAGCACACAGAGGTGGGACTCAAAGCCAGGGCAGAGCCCTTGCTTCTGTCAGCCTGGGATCTGGCAGCTGGGATGAACCAGCTGACCCCAGCTTTGCCCAGGGGGCACAGGAGCAGTGCCAAGTTTTCCCCCACAACTGCTGTTCTTACTTGGCTCCTCTCTCCCTGCAGCCCAGAGCTGAGCCCTGACTTCTCCGTGCTGTTTCTGGAGATACTTCTGCAGACGAAGGAGCTGGAGCTGGAACAGTTGCCTCCAGGTACTGAGATGCCGTTTTTCCTTGGGGCCCGAGGTGCTGGTGTCTGTGCTTTGTGGGTGCGGAGTCTCTGCCCCCGTGAGCAGGCTGCCGAGGGCGTTTCTGTAGCCCAGCTCTGCCTGGGTGCCTGCTCGAGGTGCTCATTTGCTGCTGTAGATGTGCCTGGAGCAGCTCCTGGCAGTGTGGTGGCCGAGTGGGGCTTCCCAGGACGGTCACTGCAGGGAGGGGGACTCAGCGCTCCGAGGGATTGCCCTGTGCAAGGGTGGGGAGCTGGGACTGGGGCTCACCCTGCTTCAATCCTGCATCTCTTACAGCCTTGCCTCCAAAACCACCTAAGCCAAAGCCTAGTGCAGCCAGCCTGGCCAACGGGAACAGCGTGCCCTTGCAGGACGCCGAGTGGTACTGGGGTGACATTTCCCGGTAAGGGGGCGGCTGGCAGCTCACATCCTGGGTGCCCTCTCTCTGTCGGGTTATCTAGGGGAGCCCTGGCTGCACCACACAGGCCATGACAATCATGTTCCTCACAGGGAGGAGGTGAATGAGAAGCTACGGGACACACCGGATGGTACTTTCTTGGTGCGGGATGCCTCCAGCAAGATCCAGGGAGAGTACACGCTCACGCTCAGGTAGGACGCTGGGGTTTGCCCAGAGCCTCCGCTGCTCTGGGGTGGAGCTGTCGGCACGTGTCCCTGTGCTTTTACGGCTGCCTGGAAGCCCAGATGTCAGGCTGTTGTAGGGTGCTGCGGTGGTGATAAGTGCCTTCTCTCCCCTCCCCACTACAGGAAAGGAGGCAATAACAAGCTGATCAAGATCTTTCACCGGGAAGGGAAGTATGGCTTCTCAGAGCCCCTGACTTTCGGCTCGGTGGTGGAGCTCATCACCCATTACCGGCACGAGTCACTCGCCCAGTACAACGCCAAGCTGGACACCAGGCTGCTCTACCCCATCTCCAAGTACCAGCAGGTGAGGCCTGTGCCGCAGGGACGTGGCTTGCCAGCACAGCCTGAACCAGGGGCATTTGCAGGTCCATCACTGGTCCTTTGGTAGCTGACAAAGTCCTACCCCTTCCCCTGTGCTGGGATGTTGCTTTGTGGGGTGACAGGCATCCTGCAGGGCTGGTGGGGTTTCATGGGACCTGACTGAGCAGGTCCTGACTGAGGCTGTGCGTATGGCAGGACCAAGTGGTGAAAGAGGACAGCGTGGAAGCCGTCGGGGAGCAGCTGAAGGTCTATCACCAGCAGTACCAGGACAAGAGCTGGGAGTACGACCTGCTGTATGAGGAGTACACACGCACTTCCCAGGTACGTGGGCATTGCCTTCCCCATGGGCTGCCCTTACATCCCCTGATCACCGGCAGCCGTGCCGCTGCGCACAGAGGAGAGCAGAGGTCGGGCACCCGCTGCCCTGTTTGTCTGCTCCTGGACTTGAGGGGACTCCCCAGAGAATGAACTTTGAAGAGGGGGATATTTTGGCTGCAGCAAGGACAGTGCTGCTTTGAGGAGGGGTGAAGAAGGGATGCAGATGGGCAGAAACCTGCCCAAATGCTCCCCCTTCCTCAGCTCTTCCCTCCCTTTTCAGGAGCTGCAGATGAAGAGGACGGCAATCGAGGCCTTCAATGAAACAATCAAGATCTTTGAGGAGCAGTGTCAGACGCAGGAGAAATGCAGCAAGGAGTACATCGAGCGCTTCCGGCGGGAAGGCAATGAGAAGGAGGTGCAACGGTGAGGACAGGGGGTGGTGGTGACCACTGGAGAAGTTGGTTACCTGCCTGGGGAAGGGCTCTGGGGGCTGCAAGGATCATCCTGGCCCAGCACAGAGCCAAGGCATGTGCGATCCTTGTCTCTCCAGCAGCGTGCTGTGGGCTGGAGCTGGCAGGCTGCCTCCTCCGCCTCCCCCACCCTGGCTCACAGCCTAAACCCCTCCTCCTTCTCCCAGGATCCTCATGAACTCGGAGAAGCTGAAGTCTCGCATCACAGAGATCCACGACAGCAAGATGAAGCTGGAGCAGGACCTGAAGAAACAAGCCTCGGAGAACCGGGAGATCGACAAGCGCATGAACAGCCTCAAGCCAGACCTCATGCAGCTACGCAAACTGCGGGACCAGTATTTGGTGTACGTAGCACCTTCCCCCACAGAGGGCTGGGAGTGGAGCCCTGCTGCCCCTCCAGCCCAGCCCGGGAGCGATCCAGCTGGCTCCTTGAGGGCTTTGAGGCTGGTCGGACCGGCTTGTGGGCTGCTTGGTGCAGGAACGAGCCCTGCAGCATGGAGCCTCGGGGCACGGTGGTCTCTCAAAGGGGACGGCTGCTGCCCTCTGGTGATGGCTTCGCGACTGGTGCCTGGCCTGGGGCACGCTGCCCGCGCTGAGCTCTGCCTCTCCTTCCTTCTCCAGGTGGCTGACACAGAAGGGTGCCCGGCAGAAGAAAATCAACGAGTGGCTGGGCATCAAGAACGAGACGGAGGAGTGAGTGTCCCTGCTCACGTGTTTTGGGATGTGGGGGGCTGCGGGAGCGCAGGCTGCGCAGCTGGTTCTGCCTGCACCGGGGCTGCGGGCAAGTCCCGTCTCCCTGCCTGGGAGCTGAGAACACCTTCCCTGCTGGAATGGGTGACAGCAGCTGGCAGTAGGAGGGGAGGTGT
>NW_010540339.1:665-4745 GCF_000687285.1 Phaethon lepturus | reverse complement strand
ACCAAGAGGATCTGACCCTGCCTGTGCTCGGTTACAGCCAGTACTCCATGATGGATGACGAGGAGGAGCTGCCCCACCATGAAGAGCGGACATGGTACGTGGGAAAGATCAACCGCTTGCAAGCAGAAGAGATGCTGTGTGGCAAGCGGGACGGCACCTTCCTGATCCGCGAGAGCAGCCAGAAGGGATGCTACGCCTGCTCCGTGGTGTGAGTACCCCCAAGCAGACCTGGTGGGATGGGGCTGGCGTGGGCTGTGTTCCCGCGTTGCTCTGCCCTTCTCTTGCCAGATGCTGGAGGCTGGTGGAGGCGTCAGCTGGCAGGCTGGGCTTCCCCGAAGTCTCCTCTGCCTCGCCTCCTCCTGCCAGGGCCAGCTGTACCTTTGGGCTGCTTCAGTGACGCCCGCTTGTGCTCTGCTGTCCCTGTCCCAGCCGGGCTCCCTTGCGCTGCGGGGCTCTGGCGTGCCGCTGACCCATGCTCCCTTGTCTCCCTGGCAGGGTGGACGGTGATACCAAGCACTGCGTGATCTACAAAACGGCGACCGGCTACGGGTTCGCTGAACCCTACAACCTCTACGCCTCCCTCAAGGACCTGGTCTTGCACTACAAGCACACATCCCTGGTGCAGCACAATGACTCCCTGAATGTCACGCTGGCTCACCCGGTCCTTTCCCAGCCACCAGCCAGATGAGCAGCCTGTGCACAACACAACAGCTGCCTTCAGCTTCTCCCCAGGGTGCTGCTTTCTGGCTCTGGACTCTTTCGCCCTGTATAGTTGAGTCTCTGTGCTCCTGCCCCACCAGAGCCTCTGAGATGTCTGTGACCGTTCCTGGTGTCCCTTTTGGTCAGTAGCTGAAACCCGTGTTGGCTGATGGGACAGAAAGGCTGGGCTGTTGACTCCCAGTGGGTTCCAGCCTCTAGGAGGTGGGATCCAGTTGTGATTGAATTGCTGTGGGCGAGCACAGCCCCCTCCCCTTCCCCTATAAGCAGGTCAGATCCCCTTCTTGCTGGCAGGTCTCCCCGCTATGCATCACTGTAGAGCTAGATTCCCGATTCCTTGGTGCGCTACGGCGTCTTTCACTGCCCCGGCTGAGCAGTTGCGAGCGCTGCTCCGGTCGAGGGGCTCCCTGCCTGAGTGCCGGAGGAGGCAGAGGAGGAGGCTCGGTTGAGCATGTGCATCCTCCACTCTCGCTTTCCTCGGTGATCTTGCAGGTTGCCGTGGTGTCTGGTACGAGGGGTGCTGCTCTTCCATGGAGAGACTCATTTGGAAAGGAGAAACCCCATCCTCTGTGGGGCTTCTCGGCTGAGGTCTCCGCTCTGTGCTGTGCCCCGCCTCGCTGTCTTGTTCCCTAGTGTCATAACGTCTTTTGAGTGTTGCTGTCTGGGGAGGGAGGATCCGGTTAGTGATGAATCTCTCACCTTTGTTGTGCCAGCTAAGCTGTGAAATCCATGTTGGTACCCATGTTTTTCCTGGCAGAATCTGTGGGACGCACAGCTCGTTGTTTCCAGCTGTCTTGGGCGAATCTCTGCAAACGTAACCCATTGAAGCTAACTGTAGCTCTGTAAATATGGTTCTTTTCGTAATCAGCTGCTTACCTAGTACTGGTGTTTGCTGAACTCCCACTACGATATGCGAGCACGTGGGCAGCAACTGGCCAGGCTGTTGCAGACTTGGGTCCTGCCAGCTGAAGCAGGAGAGGGCCGGAGTCCGATGCACACTACGAGCCCTACGCAAAATGAAGGACCTCTCTGCTGCAGGAGGAGGGTATCTCCGCTGAGCCAAGGGCCTTAGTGCATAGAAATGTATATGCATGATGTCGAACTATGTATGCAAAGCACTTATAATCATGAGTACTGTATGGAGACTTGGGGTTGAAAGAGCTGGGGGTTGCTGTAGTGCTGCCCAGCGTAGCTGGCTGGTGCAGGCAGGGATTTGTGTCGGAATTCAGAGGGCTCGAGGGCAACGGAGGTGGCCCCAGAAGAGCTTTAAAAGCTGGACCTGGGCTGAGAGTTGAGGCTGTGGTTATCCTGTCTGCCTGGCTTGAAGAAAGCATTAATTGTCCTCTTGATTTGCTGGAGAGGCTTTCCCTTTTGGAGACCGCGTCCTCAGGACGGGCTGGTGGATGCTGTAGGCTTTGCCGCTTCTGCTTTGTGCTACGACTCGGGCTGCGCCGGATCTGTGGGGTGCTGTGTGCTCGTGCGCTGCCTGCATCCTGTCCTCGATGTGCCATCTGCGTCGGGGACCACGCTGTCCCTCCTCCCCAGGTCAGCTCTGCTGCTTGCCTTGCTCCATGCTGGTCCCCAGATCCTTTTGAATCTGGGATTGCTGGAGTAAATGTCCCGTTCTCGTTGCTTGTGGCAGCTCTCCTACGCTCGACTGTACAGACCCCATTCCCTGCTCCGCCTGTCCTCTCTGACCCTTGGACCAGTTTTTTTGGTTCCCTCCAGTTTGTCGGGTTTGGCGCTGTGAGGATGCGGGGCAGCGGTGCCGTCCCTGACCCATCGCAGCTCGGGTGCCGAAGTGCCACGGAAGGGGCAGGCGATGGGTCAGGGGAGCTGTGGGACACACAGCCCAGGAGAGACTGCATTTGGCTTTGGCGATCCCTTGGGAAAAGCTGTTGGGGATAATTAAGGGAATAGTTTAGACTGAGATGCATGAGTGATGAGGGCAGAGGGGAGTGGGGCAGGGAGGCCTGGTGCTCAGAGCCCCTGTAGATGCAGAGGCCTCCTGGGGTCTGCAGGGGGGGCCGCGGGGACTGTGCCAGCACCCCAAAGCTGCCCAACTCCTGGACCCGTCGCAGCAGTGCATTTTCAACCCAGGGGCTCTGTGCTGGTCCTGGGGTCATCCTTGCACCTCCAGCAGGTCCCTGTGCCACAGGGCAGGCTGCAGGCGGATGGGATCCTCCAGCCACTCGCCCCACAGGGATCAGGTCCCCCCAGCACCAATGTGAGCTCGGGGACAGTCTTGCCGGGGGGGTTTGCTCCCGGCTCACGCCTGCCAAGCATCTGGGAGAGTCTCAGCTTCAAGCTGTCGCCTGTCGATGCTTCATTTGGTGCTCGCTTTGGCTCTGCTGCCCAGGGAAATTCCAGCTTCTCATGATGGGGTTTTTTTTTACCCTTTCAGCTGAATTTCTGCTGTTCTCCCCATGTTCTCCCTTCCTGCCCCCCAGACAGAGCCTCTTCCTCCCCCAGGAGCATGAGCAGCTCAGTGTGAGCACGGGAAGGGTCCCAGTTGCCCCTCTGCATGTTTCAGCACTGCCATTCCTGCCCGCTGGCACCCATCACCGTGGCCCATCCCCGATGGGGCTCTGCTCGCAAGTCCTGTGTGCAACGAGGAGGAAAATGCCCTTCCCCAGGGCTGCCTTTCCCTGACGGTGCTTGACTTGGGTCCCTGAACCGTGGCTTTTCCCTCGTCTCCCCCTGGGGTGGAAGCCCAAGCCCTCAGCTCCCTGCAGTGAGCTGGAATAAGCTAGTTGTGATTTGTCCTTTGATGCTTTGTGCTCGTGCTGTTCGCGCCGCCGGATGAACCCGATAGCGATGTGTTTCGAGGCCCTGGGCTCTGCTTTGCTGCTTGCGTCCCCCAACCCAGCCACGCACCCGCGTCCTGTGGGTGCAACGTGGCCGTTCCTGCTCCCCAGGGCACAGCTTGGGTCTTGTCCTTCCGTGTCCCAGCTCGGCATGCTCCGTGCTCCCCTCGTAGCCCCCCCCGAGGGCTCTCGTGTCACCGGTGGCTTTGTGCTCGGAGAGGATGTGGCAGCTGCGTGAGCACTCCTGAGATTTTAGTTCCTAGGTATATGCAATAATAAATAACTTGCCACTTCAGCTGTTCATTACCAGCAGTAGTTCTCTATGCTCTATTTCTGTTGACGTTTACTAATGTAAACCCAGTATTTGTTACTGTAAGAGGATTTTTTTTTTGTACGGTACTTCAAAAAAAGCCACAAAAACAAACAAAAAAAAAAAGAAAGAAATAAACAGAATTAATGAAATGGCTGCGGGGATTTCTGTGGGAGGGGTGTTACACCGGGGCAGCGGAGGTGGGAGGGCGTTGGGGCTGTGCCCCGGCTCCTGGGCTGGGTGCAG
>NW_010540339.1:216-572 GCF_000687285.1 Phaethon lepturus | reverse complement strand
GGGGCCAGCCGAGCCCCAAGGGGCAAGAAACAGCCGGAAATGGTGGCTATAAACAGTGGGGGAAGTTCCTCCACAGAACAATTCCTCGTTTTGGCCCTAGAAATGAGCCCAGGGGAGGTTTTGGGCAGCACCCTGTGCCCGCACCCACAGCTGCCAGCCTGGGTGTGCTTCGGCACCTGCACCCAGGCTGGGGGGGGCTCTGCAGGGGGCCTGGCAGACAGCGGCGGGGGTCCTGCAGGGAGCCACCCCCCTGCCCATTTGGGAAACGCCGAACTTCTCGCTCAGGGTTGGGCTTCTGTCCCTGACCCATCACAACCTGTGGGGAAGCAGCACTTGCCGGCAGAGCGGGGGCGAGG
>NW_010540339.1:0-200 GCF_000687285.1 Phaethon lepturus | reverse complement strand
AGATTTGGGGCTGCGGACACAGGCGGGACAGCAGGGACGGGGTGGCCAGAGCCAGGCGGCCCCGCATGAGTCAGCAGCGTCGGCGTCACATGAGGAGGCTGGTTGAGCCGGGAAGGAAGGGTGTGCGGAGGCGGGCACAGCCGGGCTTTAAAAGTCCTCGCGGGGACGGGTTCGCCTCCACGCCACCCCACCATCCCCAT
>NW_010540338.1:0-10416 GCF_000687285.1 Phaethon lepturus | reverse complement strand
CCCGCCCCGCGGGACCGGCCGAACCGTTCTGCGGAGCGGCCAAAGAGCGACGCACAAGCGCCGTCGGGCCCGGCGCGCGGATCCGAGTAGAAAACGCTGCCTTAGCGAGGCTGCCACGTTGAGCTCGTCAGCTAAGCGCAGCGACAGAGACAGGCAAAAAAAAAAAAAAAAAAGGTGATGTGGGGGGGGAAGGAGGAAAATTCAAACACTGCCATTGCTTTCATGGTAATCAGCACCGCATTATGCAGAAGGATTGGTAATTTTACACTGACGGCTATTATCTTCTGGCAGCCACCATGACTTAAACAAATGTCTGATATTGCAAGGGGCTGGGTTTTTTTGTGCCTTCGACAAGAACCTCACCGCAATAAGGAGCCCAAAGAGAGGGAAATACCGTTCTGCAGCCTCTGTTTCTCTCCTGATGTATGAATCGTGGCAGTTCTTCCTTGGCGCTTATTATGCTCGGTGCTTACGGTAGCGCTTTGATGTCAGCCCCGCTTGAAGCGCCTTTTGCATAGCAATAGAAGAAACGCGCCCTGCGGACTTCGCTTGCAATATTCTCCCTTCCTCCGGACGGAGAAGTGCTTGGAGTGAGAGGGGATGCAGGGATAAACTCCACAGCTTGACCCAACATGATGTCAGGCAAATTCTGAATATGAATAAGAAATGTCAAAGCAATATCCAGCCGCTTACTTTTGCAAAAACGTGTTATTTATTTATTTATTCGTTTATTAAATGCCTTCGAGATAGGCAGAGCAGGCAGCAAGCGCTTGGGTAATAAGCGATTAAATAATTCTTCGGCTGTACGGGTTTCATGGCAAAATCATCTGATCTTCCTTACAACTTATAAAACAAGGGAAGTAGGAAACCAAAAAGCATGAAAGAGTACAGGCAATGAGAAAGATTCTATTTTGCCTTGACTTTTGTCTTGTCTTTTCAACAGAAATTCTTAGAAATCCAAACCTTGAACTACCCCAGTGACTGGGAGAGCTCCAGACTGACGAGCTGTCTGGTCCTGGACACTGAATAGGATCAAATGCAAAATGGGATGAGGCTCCAGAACTGGAATTCTCCAGTTTGGGTTATTTCATAATATTAAAATTTCTTCTGCCATCAGGTCTTGTTCATTAAAGGTGCCTGGGTTGCTCAGGCTCTCCCAGCAACTGCAAGAATATCCTGCCAATCCACAGGGATTTCATATAACGCTATTTTTAGAAAAAATTTAGAATTTTGAATCAAAGAAAAACTGCTTAGTTCAGCATTCCACCCGTGTCAAGCCTGGCTGGTTTTCAATCAATCTTTTCATTAAAAGTTCGAGTTTTGATAGAAAAGAAAGGAGGATTAAGTACACTCACTCTCTAGGAAAATTTTGCAGGGAAAAATTCAAGCAAACCAGCTGTAATTTGCCCAAAGCTGATCCACACTCAAAGAACTTCTTTGGTTTCTGAGGATAGGTCTAGTTTTTGTCTGGCTACTTTTGATGGTTTATTTAAGGTGTTGTTGGCATGAGTGAAGTATTTCTGGGCACTTTTGTAAAGCTTTTAAGGTTTTCTTGCTTTTATTCTGGAAGCGTTCGCATGCCCAACAGCTGACAAGCTGTTTCCAGCTCTAGTGGCTTGTCCAATAAAATATATTAACATTCCCTACAGCCTTGATACATTTCTGGGATGCTCAGAAAAATAAAGGGCTGCCATTCCCGCCTCAAAGCCTCTCACCAAGTACTCTGCTTGATATGTAAAAACCTTGCTGTCCTGAGGCATTTGTAATTTAAAGCTGAGGGGATATAATGTACTATCCCCCTTCACTTCCTGCTGGGACAGGTTCAAGGTCATCCCCTCGGTAGCTTCAGGAGACTTTGGCACAAACCTGTGGCTTCTTGTTTTATAATTATAAGCCACTTTTGAAAATCTTGCCTCATACCACTCAAAGCTCCTTAGCCCAAAGAAAGACATTCTGCAAAGTTGTTTTTTCCTTGCAATATTTTATCTTTTTTTTATTTTCAGGACCTCCTTTTTCGGGGAAGGGAGGCGTTAGCATCTCTTCGAGGTGATGCATAGTGCCAAACAGATGCAAGGCAAAGTGAGGTGGTCCAGTGGTCCCCTAAGGCAAAGGGACAGCCCTCCCGGGCGGCTACAGCATGTCTGTCTGGGATTCAAAAAACGTGTGGACGTGGTGCTTCAGGACATGGTTTGGTGGCCATGGTGGTGTTGGGTTGATGGTTGGACTTGTTGATCTTAAAGGTTTTTTCCAACCGTAATGATTCTGTGATTTCGTGCCCAGTGACCCCTTCCGCCTGGAGGCATGCGAGCATGGCCAGCTTGGCCGGTCAAAACAATGTCAAGCCAGCCCCATCCAAGTAAAGCCATTTTTGTTTATTTCAAAGATGTGGCCGGCAGTGGGCACGGCTCTGTAGCCTCTCCATCCCCCTCCTCCCCAAGCCTTGGCTGGGCCCTGGGGTCCTCTAATGTTTGAGATCTCCCTTTTGATCTCGGATTTAGCCTTGAGAAGAGTAAACTCTTCCCGGTCGGGCTGGAGCCGGCTCGGAGCTACTCCCCAATAAACATCTTCTCCTTTGTTTTCCCCAGGGCTGTTATCTGGGTCATTGTTTTACCTTTCCTGCTCAGCCCCGCCCAAGGTAACCCAAAACCACATATAAACCGTAACACTGGCAGCTCCCAGTTTGCAGGGTCTGTCTTCAACCCATCCTTTGGATGCCCACCTTGCCTTCTCCATCCTATTTCCCACTACCTCGGGAGCTCGTGCGATTACTCGCTTCCTCGTGGTGATGTCTCATCGATCCCCCCGTGGGCAGGATTTGCTGGGGTAATTCTGCACGGAGGACATGGCCAGATCCTCATCCCCCTATGGCATTTGGTGGCAAGTGGGGTGTCCCTCATCCATCTGAACAGGGTCCCTGTAAAAATAACCCCTAAGGCTCAGCTCTGTAACAGTGAACAGGGCTGTAAAAAAAAAAAACCAAAAAACCCACATAAAAAATTCAGAGAGTTGACTTTTATTTCTTCACTCAGCTCTGTGTTTACCTCTGAACATCAGCACTCACGACAGGGCTGTGTTTCCATATAACACACAACCCCCCTTAGATAATTGCACTTAATTGCTAGTGTCGGTGGCTCAGACGTCTTCCCAGCTCCGCCGTTATTATGGCGACGGCACTCGGGAGCTGGGCAGGTCCACTGCCTGTGGCCCGACCTGCATCCCGAGGATGCCCTGCTGCCACTCACGCCCCCGCCCTGCTCCCTTGGGAAAATCAAAAAGACCCACGATCTGCTGCTACGGTGGGATGCAGAGTTCTGCCCCAGCGTGCAGGTAGCTCGGGTCAGTAGTTATCTGGGAGGTGGGAATAGCCCCTTTCATCTCAGCAAACTCCAAAGGATAAAGACAGTGAGGGAGCAGCTGAGTTTATCACAGCTTTTAATTTAGAAGAAACAACCCGCTAATGTGTGCTCTGAGCAGACGGATGTCACATAAGCCAGGGTTTTAGTAAGCAGTCCCGATTTTTTCCAGACTTCTCAAGACCTTCCCATTACCTTTTTTTTTTTTTGCCCCGTGGAGATTGTCAAGGGCCAAAGTGAGACGGCGGTGGATGGGTGGCCCTGAGGCTGGTGTAACTTCTGCCCCGTGGGGATCTGCAATGGATAACCCTCTCCCATGAGCAGAGGATTTGCTCCTGGAGCTGTTGTTCCTGTGCTCATGGTGCTTTTCTCACCAGGAAAATGCCCTCTCTGAGGGAAGGACCTCACAGAAGCTTTATGAAGGCAATAGTCTGGCCCCAGCAGGTAACTGAGATGCCAGATTTGAAAAGCCTCTAAAGCATTTTGTTCATTCCTCGAACGGAGTATAAAGAGAATTGCTGGTTTTCTGTCTTATTTTTTGAGCTCTTTGCTTGCTCTTAGATTAATTTCTGAAATACTAACCCTGCAGGAAGGTTAGTGAGGGCTTGGTGTTCACCCCGTAGAGTATAAGCCAGCGTGAGCTACAAGTTCTACAAGAACTCATAGCCTGCCTGCCTGGCTGCTCACTTAGGGATCTGCCCGTTGATGTGCGTAGCACCAGGAATAGAGCTTTATTGCCAAACAATCCTTCATTCTTGAAATCCTCTACCCTGGCACTCTGAAGTATCAAGCGATAAATGCTAATTTCAGTGATTCCCCGAGCCGCATTCACAGAGCTTATTCACAGCACTTATCTGTATCACTTCAGCCAAAAATTGTCGGAATACTTCTTCTTAGTAATTGCTTGAAAAAGCTGTTGCAATGTGTCACCTGCCCCTCTGCACAATTGTGCCTGTCCCATTCTTTTACTGGCAGCTACCGGAACCAGATGCCAAAGTGCGGAAGATAATTTCCCCATGGCAAGGAACATCTGGCTGTTTGGCAAACTCAAAAAAACATTGTGCTGACCAACCTCGCCGGCGTCGCTTTTGGTTGTACGATGAGGTTGTACGTGAGCTGGCAGTAAAATTTTGCTCTTCCAGGCACCTTCTGTCTTCAGGTGACTTTTGCATGTAGAAGTTCTGTTGCTTTGCCCAAAAGACCTGGTTTCTCGAAAGCTTCTCAGATTATCTGTACTGTCCTTGTTTCTCAGCTGAACTTTTTTGCTAACTTCAGACCTAACCATCCCTCTGCTATTTACAGTGGCCTGTTCTTTCCTTGTAAAAGTCTTCTATTATGTATGACACCAAGATTTACCGACCTTTTCCCCACAAACCTCACATTTGCCTTGTGTCTGTCTCACCCAATTTCAAGCAGTTCTCTGAAAAATTTAAATAATGAGTTTTGTCATCCTGGGTTGCCAGCAGAAACCGGGACACCCCTATAGTCAACAGTCCAGAAGATGCAAGAGACATTTCTCCCAACGGGAGTTATAGCTAGGCAGGATTGTCCTCCCTAGGGTCTCTCTTTCCACTGAGTCTAGATGAGGCCTTGAATGACCACGGCCCTACCTTGGACAGCCTAGTGATGCGATGGCACCAAGGATGCTTTGTCCAGACCTCAGCCAGGCATCACACGGGTATGCAAAATGACAGTCACGAAGAGCTGGGCCATGGGGCAGGGTGGGATTCCTCAGGTCCCAAACCAAAAGGACTCTGTGGATATCTGCTTTGGGGAAGCACGATGGGTATAAAATTCAACCAGCCTGGTGGTATGCGTGGGGCTTGGCTTGAAAGCCAACAGCCACACGAAGTGTGACGCGGAAAAGAAAGTAGCCTTCCACTAACATTTTTTGGCTGATGAAAAATACGCCTTCTGTCTTCTGTCAAACACACTGAAATGTAGAGGCATTAAATTAAATAATTTCCTCCTCTTTTTTTTTATATGCAGCAGGTTTTTTCATATATTAACATTTGCTGTAGTAGAGTGGTGAATTATTGTGGTAGAGCTAATCTACTGTGGCTTGAAGAGTTTTGCAAAAATAGTTGTTTTATATTAGACAAACATGGAGTTTTGGTTAGTCTGAGGTAGCGGCAAATGAGGCAGAAATAAAAAACTTGGAAAGTTAAGAGACTGCGCTCTCTGTTCGGTTTGCTACTTACGTAGGAGGCATTCTTGATTTTATAAGAAACTTTCTTTATGCCCCTCCTTAATCTGATGTTGTTCTTTGCCAGGACCTGGAATGTAAAAATTGAAAATAATGGACCATCCTGCGTCAATTGTGAGACACTTACACCTTGAATGTAGCCTATTGCCATTAATAATTTATTATTAATCAGCCTTTTCCCAGTACGGACCGGGAAAACCAGACTGCTTCGAAAACAGGCTTTCCCTGTGTGTTGGTGGAAAGAGGGGTGCTGGACGTGGTTTGGGATCCACGTCTTGCTGCTCCTGGGGCACATTCTGCCCATTCCTCCTGCCTGCAGGGCAGAAGAGGAGTCCAGGAGCATGACTGCCAGGGCAGAAGTCATGGTCTTCACTAGGTTTCTCCCCAAACCCACCAAGATGCTCACGCAGGAGGGTTTCTCCCTCGGGGCTTTCGTTTCGACCGCTCTGAGTAAACAGAGAGGGACAACCACATCCCTTTCACAGCCGTAGGCAAAAGCCCCAGCAGACCAGGCTAGTGCAAAGCTAGGTGTGGGATAGCTGCTCTTGCGAGATGGCCACGGGTTAAGTGTCTGAGTGGAAAAACCTTACTAAAGAGGTGCATTGTGCTGCCTAAAAATAACTACCGCTCCTTTATCCAAACCACATCCCTCCGGAGAGCTCCAGTATTTAAGCACATTTGGACGCGAAGAGGAATCCTAATCAGTGAGACATTTCACTTTGGCCGCAGACCTCTCTGAAGTCACTGGGAAGCATCCGCAGAGGCGATGGGAGGACTTGGCCATCGCCCATGCCTACGCGCCGCAGCAGCGAGTTTGCTGTTTCAGTGGTTTCCTTTAATTGGGGTGATCGCTCGCATGCAGAGGAGCAAATTAAAATCCCGTGGGCTGGGCTACGTAAAGAAGCTCGCGGCTAGACGGACAAAGCTGGATGGACTGACGTGAGCGGGAGATATCACTTGTCACCTCGTTCCCTGCCCCGAGGGAGAAGATCCCCTCCAGACACCGTATTTGCCTTTTTCAGGGTGTTCACCTGGAGGGAAGAGGCTCCCTGGGATCTGGTGTCTTCCCACGGGCTGTCCGCGGCGTACTTTGGGAAGGCCACGACCCGTCGCGCTGAGCCTGTGCCTCCGAGCTCGCTTCTGGTCTGCCTCCCCCACCGGCATGACTCCTGCATCTTCCCCTCGCGCAGGTGTACGGGATTTTGGATGGGAAGGGTCAAGGTCCAGCTGGATCCAGCCGCTCCCGTTCCTCCGCCACCCTCACCCTGCCGGGGCTGCCCTCCGTGCCGCTCGGCTTTGCTCCTTCCGCCACAGCAGGCGATTCAAACGTTGTTTAAAAAAAAAAAAAAAATAGAATTGTCCCCCAGCACTTCCACTCTCTAAAACGCCTCTTTTTCCCCCTTCCCAGCGACTTTATTTCTTTAAATTTAAGATGGTGCTGGTCACCTTTGCTCCAAAAATACACAGAGCTGCTGCATAACTATTTTCCAAATAATTAATCTTTCCAGTGGAATAACTTAAAGCCCCACGTTTCCTGTTATGTTATACAGCTGCAATTTGTAACGAGAGATCCCGCGCTGTGCTACGTGGGCAGAGGGCCAAGGACGTGGTGCTTTACCTACACAAGAGCCCTACATAAATAATCCTTAGCCGCAAGTTAAACAGTTAGGTACTGTTCGGTTCAAGAAAAAAGGAGAGGGCAAACAAAAGCCTTTCTCCTGGTTGCCATTTCACAGTTCGGCATTTAAATTTCAGTGCTATTTTATTTTACTTTGCAAGCTTCGGCGGCTGGGAATGCCCCCTTCTCCCGTGCCAGGCAAATAGGCGCTCAGTTCGACCACCAAAAAGCGGGTTTATTGATCAATTCGCACTTCAAACGAATACCCTTTTCTGCCGTAAGGATGACAGACAGCCTCCTGCTTAGCTGGGAGCTGAAGACGCACCAAGCGCAAGCGTGGAAATCCTTGCTTCTCTGCCCAAAACCTCCCCAAAACTTGGGGTGAGGCCCGTGGGAGATGGCTAGGAGATGGGACAGCCCTTGGAGGGCCACCGGAGCCGGGCATAAATCAGAGCTGCCCCGAGACGGCCAGAAAGGGTGCCAGGAACCGCGCTGGTCCCCGGCCAGCCGCAGCGCAGGGGCAGCCCCGGGACGATGGAGAGCCTCCATTGGCAAGCCTTCGTCCCTCCTCCGCCTGGCACGACGGGCAGCGACGCCACGCTGGAGCCTGGCGGGGTCCGGGCTCCCGAAATCGCTGCGTCTCACTTGCCACGTGCGTTTTAGATATCTGTAATAACAGCATCACATGTATTGGGGGTGGGGCGGGGATGCAGGGTTTAGCTGCAACAGTAGCAGTATTGCATAGGCATCGTATATATAGCATATGTATTATGAATCATCATCAGAATCATTCGTACTTGCTATTATACCTTCGGGGTAGCGGCGAGAAGGACCGGGACGGGTTCAAGGGCGCACGTCCCCAGGCTCTCACCCCCTCATAGCTCGAGCCCTCGCGCGTGGTGTGCATCTCCAAGCCTCTAACCCGCGGTTAACGGGGGCTGACCTGAGGGGAGCGGGATGGAGCCACCACGTACAGGAGTAACCCGTCAAAAGGGAAACGATTTGAAATTAGGCAAACAGGAGAACGGCTTCCAAAAGGCGTGAAAATTATCTTGTTTCATGCTTAGAATAACCCCATTACTACGATATTCTTAATGAATTATGCCCAACTTCCCATGCACAGACACACACACAAAAAAAATCCCCCTTTGGGCTACTTAACAACAGCGAGAAATTTCAGAAGGGGAAGCTCCTGAAAAGAGGGAATTTGAATAAAAAACGTCCTTTGGAACGTAACTACAAAGTGGGTATCATCATGCTTTGATATTTGTAATGGTGATCGTTCTCCTCGTTGTGAAATATGTTTCTTTTGTACCAGCAAATTCTTGAGAAAAGCTTAATCTTGCACACGTTGTGCATTAGGAAACTACTCAAATTAAGACCTCTTTGAGACGCGGATCAATGCAGTGGCTAGGAAGGCCAGGAGCGCAAAAAAAAAAAAAAAAAAAGCAGCTTGGAGAGGGAAAATTATTTTCTCCTGGCAAGAGAGGGTTATTTATTGTAAACAGGGATGGGGGTAGCTTACGCTGCCTTCTGAGAAATGGCGTTTGTGCCTTCACTGTTCCTATCCAAGACCATAGCTGGTGGTTTTGCACCCAGGCAAGGTGCCTGTAGAGGTCATTGTGCTTCGAGAGCATTTAACACCCTCCTTGCAGATGGGTAAATACCCCACCCGCCGTTAAGTCCGGTCGTCTAACGGAGCTGACATCGCAGAGCTGGAGAAGCAGTTAAATCGTGGACGTCGCTATAATGTCTCAGTGGCCGACTGGGCTGTGAGGATGGAAAAATGAAGCCCTTGCAAGTGGGCTGTGGAAAGAGATGGTCAGGAAAGAAGAACTAACCTCCACCTCATATCATTAGCCGGCTCTCGGCAGCTAACGAGAGGGATCTATCGCACCGGCACGCTCGTCAAAATTTATAGGTGCTGCCTAAAGCTACCAAAATATTGACTAAGCTATCAAAACACGAGGGTTACAAACACAAAGACCTCCTCGCTTTGTAGAAAGCTAATTTTGCAGGCTGATAGTGCAGGCTCTCGGGGAATTGGCAGGCACGGCTGCGACCTCTTGGTTTAGGCAAAAATTAGCAGCGGTGGAGGGGGGATGTCTTGGAATTAACATCACGACCCAACATGGGTAAAATCAATCCTTCGGGACGCGGGACGGATCTGGTTCCCGTATGGTCGGTACGTCTGAGTGGCGTAACCCCTGGGCTGTGCCCTGGGCTGAAATACTGCCGGTGGAGTGGGACAGGCTGGGAGAGCTGCTGCTGGCAATCTGTGGGAGCTGAGAAGCAGCATAACGTTGCTAGTGACACGCCGGTATCGGTAAGTCAGCAAACAGAGGTTGTTTTCGGTACTGCTGAGGGGTTACTTTAGAGATGGGAGTGGGTGAGTGTGCTAAGGAAGGGTGTGCCTGTTAAAATAAGGTGGTAAATGCAGCTGAAACCCTGTGATCCACCTTTGGGGTCAGCTGTAAAGTTATTCTCTCCCTTTTTTTTTTTTTTTTGGCCAGTTGAGCTTTTTGGGAAGTTTTCCTACAGAAAGGCACCTACTCATTCCTCGAGTGTATGTCTCTCTCCTGACATCCCCTTCTCTTCCCCTTCCGTCCCGTCCCCCCAGCAGAAACCAAATTTAACAGACGGAGAAGGGACCCGAAGGCTGCGTCCGTGCCACGAAACGGCAGAGGACCAGCGGTGGGACGGGGGCCTGGCAGCACTGCCCGGCTGTTAGCGGCCTCCCTGGCTCAGGTGCTGCAGATGCTCTCCTGGGGCAGAGCCAGGCTGGGCTCCGGCACCGCTGGCTCCCATCCTCCCACGTTATCCCAGTGAGATTTTGCACCCGAACAGCCTCACGCCACCCTCCGGGGCATGCAAAACCCCCTTCCCAGTCACGCCGTGTGAAAACCTCTGGTCGGCAGGCTGCAAAGGAGAGCTGATGCTATTTTAAACGTTGGGAAAAAAAAAAAAAAACCCGCATGAAAAATAGTAAGAATGGCTTTGCACTGGATGGGGTGCTGCACGAGGGAACACGCGGCCAGCCTGGCGCTGGGCTTTGGGGCCAGAGGCTGCTCCCCGGCTCTCTTATTTAGCAATATAGAAGATGAAAAGGCTTTTCCCCAAGGTTTTGGGTGGAAGATCTCTGCTGAGGGAAAAGCTGATGAACTGACACCTTCCTGTCTCCTAGGGGAGTCCCACGGAGTCACGGTATTGCCGGCATTGGGAGCGGGTCGGGTACGGCT
>NW_010540337.1:0-3166 GCF_000687285.1 Phaethon lepturus | reverse complement strand
GCCAGGCAGCCGTGCACGAGCCCCGAGCGACCCGAGCAGCAGCGCGTCCCAGCCCGGCCGGGCTCCTCCACCGCATCCCGGCGCGTCGCAGGACTAATCCCGTCGGCAGTCAGGCACGACCCCAGCTGAAGTTGGGGAACACAGTCTTCCAGCTTGCTGGAGGCAGGGAAAATTCACATTGACTTCAGCAGACATATGCATTAACTGAAAAAATAATAATAATTAAGGTCTAAGATTATGATGTGTATTTGCGGGAGAGCATTAGAACGCCAAAGGAGGCGGCGTATTTGTGCAGGTTCATCAAAAGCAATGCTGCTGAATTATGCATGCTGCTGGGGATCCTAAGTGCAGGTTTCATTCGGAGGTTTAAAAATAGAAACACTCTTTTTCACTTCACAATAGGTTATTCATCCAAAAATAAAAAGTAGCTGTGAGAATGCAGAAGTAACCTCAGACAGCACCTTTTCTTCTTCGGATTATATCTGAAGCTTTCCTCTTTAGCCACATTCAAATTTACAAGAAGCAAGCAATGAAAAAAAATGCAGAGTCTAAGCACAAAAGATTTGATGGGGTGTGAGGAGAGGAGGGGGGTCAAGAGAACAGGAAACCCAAGTTGACGGGAAACCCAAGTGACATTTGGTTTTAATGAATGTCTTAAAACCCCAATATTGCTCGCCAGGAAATGGGGAGAGGAAATTCAGTGATGTTTTGAGAGTATAAATTAGGGGCTCCATCAAGGTGAAGGCTGCAGATCGGCTTTTTACCCTCCTGCGAAGTTCAGCAGAGAGCTGGACGGGGAGGAAAGCAGCTGGTTTTCACAGGATGCAAACCTGCTCAGCCCTGGTCTTGCTGCTCCTGGCTGCCAGCACCCTGCCTGCCCGGTGCTCGCCCGCCGAGCCCGGCTGCCTCCACTTCTCGGAGACCCTGCCTGCAAAGCTCAAAGAGCTGAGGATCAAGTTCGAGGAAATTAAGGACTATTTTGTAAGTACAACGCTGCGAGTCTTCTCCTCTTTCTCGTTTTGCTTTTTTTGCAAAGTTCAGGGATTTGGATGACAGCTTCCTCCCACAGAAATGATTTGGTTGTGCATCGTGTTACGGGCTGATGGGGTGAGCGAGAGAAGCTCGGTTTCATTGCTCGCTGAGAGACAACGTGCAAGGGTTTTCTTCCTAGTTTTAGTTAGAATGAACTCAAGAGATTTCATAATGAATCTTTGTGAACCTTACTAGCCAGAAGACTTCCTCCTAAACGTTGCAGACCAAATTATTCACTGAATTAATAGGAAGGAAATAGTCCCTTCAGGGCAACGAGGTCCAGCCTTGCTGAAGTCCACACTAGATGAAAAGGGAAATCTTTTGCTGCAGACTTTTCCTTTGAAAGAACCACAAAAGCCTGGACATGGTATTTTATGACTGGAGAAAAGCTACGGTAACTAGCACTAGCTTTGGTGCCTGTGAAAGGTCACCGCTTTGCATCACAGCTGGCGGGAGCCACGGGGCTGCTGAGAAAGCAGCACAAGATACGCTCAGGGCATTTGTCCTTGCACCAGTAGTGATAGGGATGGCTGGTCGCATCTGTGTTGCTATTTTAGTTAACGTCAGTGTGGCTTAGCAATAAAAGGTAATTATTTAATCTCTGGCTAATGTCATGGACTGTACCTATTATCAAACGAACGCGGTCAGGACTTTAGGTTCCAAGCTTGCTGTAAACCTCGCAGGTAACGTTGGGAAGGCATGTTTTTAACCTCTCAGGAAAGCTTCGAGGTGCCTTGGTGCCATGGGGTGACGCTCTGGCTGGCGCCAGCCCACCCCGCTGCAGCTCCCGGCTCTTCCAGAGCTGACGGTGCGACAGGCACCACAAGAACAAGCACCCTCTGCAGACCCCCGCTCCCCCGTTGGCTGGAGACTTACAGGGGTAACAAAAACGGGGGGATTAAACCCTCCCCTCTCAGGAAAGCTTCGAGGTGCCTTGGTGCCATGGGGTGACGCTCTGGCTGGCGCCAGCCCACCCCGCTGCAGCTCCCGGCTCTTCCAGAGCTGACGGTGCGACAGGCACCACAAGAACAAGCACCCTCTGCAGACCCCCGCTCCCCCGTTGGCTGGAGACTTACAGGGGTAACAAAAACGGGGGGATTAAACCCTCCCGCCCCGGCGAGCCCGCGGCCGGACAGGCTGGGGGGGGTGTCTCGCTTCAGAGGCTGCCATAACGTGGCCAACGCCGCTGAAGAGCGGCGCGGTTTGCATCAGCGCTCTTACACACACACCCTCCGCAGCCGCAGCTGCCGGAGGAGTTTCACGTCCACGAAATCGACGGTACTGAAGTTTGAGATTTCGTTATCTTGCTGCCTTGACCTGACGGTACTCGCACGGCAAGATTACGGACCAAAGAATTGGTGGCTGCCGTGTCCGCTGCTGCTGTGCCACGCACGCCAGTGTGCTGGGTGCTGCTTGCCGTTGCTTCAGCGAGGCGACAAATGCAAACAAGTGAATCGATCGGCTGGTAGGGCCAAGGGAAAATAGCGTTGACTGCCTGCCTAAGCAAAGCTCACGTTCCCGTTGTATCCTTTGACAGCAATCGAAAGATGATGAACTTAGCATCCAGTTGCTCAGCTCCGAACTGCTGGACGAATTTAAGGTAAGAATCATAATTCTCACCCAAGCCCCTTATCCTTCTTCCTCCTTCGGTCAGCGTTTTGTAAGAAAGGAAGCAGACTGCAAACTGGGGCATCCCCTCGTGCCACAGAAGGGCAGTTCTCCAGCCCAGCAGCAACACGTGTGGTTTGCCCCCCTCTCGCCCAGGGGAGCTTCGGCTGCCAGTCGGTGTCGGAGATGATGCGGTTCTACATGGAGGAGGTCCTGCCCAGCGCCATGAGGACCAGCACGCACCACCAGCAGAGCATGGGCGACCTGGGCAACCTGCTGCTGAGCCTGAAGGCAACGATGAGGCGCTGTGTGAGTGGGGCTCCGCGCCACGGCGGGCTCGCCCAGGGGAGCTTCGGCTGCCAGTCGGTGTCGGAGATGATGCGGTTCTACATGGAGGAGGTCCTGCCCAGCGCCATGAGGACCAGCACGCACCACCAGCAGAGCATGGGCGACCTGGGCAACCTGCTGCTGAGCCTGAAGGCAACGATGAGGCGCTGTGTGAGTGGGGCTCCGCGCCACGGCGGGC
>NW_010540336.1:48323-50003 GCF_000687285.1 Phaethon lepturus | reverse complement strand
GGGGTTCACCCAACCAGAGCCGCCAGCCCGGCTGGCACCGGGCACGGGGATGTGGCACGGGGATGTGCCGCCAGCCAAAAGGGCAACGGGCGGCTGGAAGGAGGGTGAGGCTGAAATTGGGGCTCCCATCTGCAGGGAACCCCGGGGTGGCACAAACCCAGCCCAGCCTCATCCCTGCAGCACTGCCGGCGGCGTTTGGGCCACGAGCCACTGCACGTCCATCTGCCTCGGGCAGCTTCTCGCATGCTCTGGGTGCTGTTTCTTAATGCAACTTCCCATCTCCACCTTGCCCGCAACCCCAGAACACATCTGCTTTTTAAAATAAAAGGGAAAAAGAAAAAGTAGCAGCAACACCAGCCACTCTGTCAGATACCTGGCACTTCCAGCAGGCCATTTGCACACAGACAGCTCTTGCTGTAGCAGCAAGTGCACCCCAAGGATGCCCGGGGTTGTTGTTCAGTCACCTTGTGCTGACACCTACTTGCCCGTTCAAAGCCTTTTTAACATGGAGAGTGCTAAATCAGCCTTTACTCACTTCACTTAACCACCGTCCAGGCCTCCTTGTCACGCTGTGACAGGGGAGATTCGGACTTTCCTTGTCTTGACTGACATTTATATCCTGCCGGGAGGGAGCGAGCTGGCTGCTTGTGCACCGTGAATGCTAAAGTGAGTGCAATAAAGAGGAGAACAGCTACCTTGGGAAAGTGGTCACCTGCAGTTAGCAGAAAAAATGAGCTTTATTCAGTTTTCTTCTATATTTTTTTGTTGTTCTGTTGCATGGATCAGGAAGCCTGGGGCTCAGGAGCTCTACTTTCTTTCCTAAGCACACTATTGCCTCACCTTGCTGGTCACTTAACCCGTTCTGTTCGCAAGCTCTCCCTTTTTTCAGGCAGTACTTGCCCATCTCTGCAAAGCCTTGTGACATCCCCAGGTGAAAGGAAATACCAGTCCCTCCTTCATTTTCCTTACATCTTCCCCTAAGTCGTCTCTACAAATGGGAAAAGCAGCAGATGTGAGGCACTGACCACAAGTGCCCCGAGCCGGTGCTCCTGCGAGTCTCAACGCTGAAACCCAAAAACCTGTCTGGACCCTGTTTTGCAGAGCTGTCCCTCTTGTCCTCCAAAGTCCCAGCTCCAAGCGAAATCTATCACCTCCCTTCTGTGTCTTGTCTTCTGGGACCAAAACCATTTCAGAGCAGAGGATCATTTCTTCATACTTGCCATGGCTAGGCTCTTTCACCTCTCTATTCACTAATTTCTTTCTGTTTTCCTCTCTTTCTGAGTGCTTAATTGCCAACAATAGGCTTCGGAAGGCTGCAATAATCACCCCATAGTAGTGGTCCAACTGAGGAGCAGGAGCATCGCTGCTGGAGCCGGGACAGCTCTGGGAATTGGCACAGGGCTCCAATTCTGCGCTTTCCCTTCTCATGCTCTTGGGTTACTTTTTATTTTCTCTCATGTAACCAGGTCAGGCTCTGCTCTGGTTTCCACTTCTGTCTGAAGCCAAAGCAAAAAAAACCAGCCCATGAATTCAAGTAATGGACTTCCAACTAATCATCTTCCCAAGCGTGGCCCCAGGTCTTTGCCATGGCACCTGGACGTGCAAAGCTCCAGCTTCTGGGGAGCCCTGGGGATTCCACCCCTGGGGAATAACCTGCACGGCATGAGCAGCAGAGCTTGA
>NW_010540336.1:42995-48292 GCF_000687285.1 Phaethon lepturus | reverse complement strand
AGCTCCGAGCCACTGGCTTTAGTCAGTCTCTAGATGCGCCATTTTTGCGTACGCCCAGTGTCTGACCTTCGTCTGTGCCTTACCCATAAGCATTCACCAACCAAAACTCACCAGTTGTGTTATAATGACAACACCAACGAAACCCTTGACTGGGCAGAGCACGGGTTGCGCTCAGCAACGGTGATCCCTGCCGTGCCCTTACCCCGCACACGTCGCCCGCGGATCCCAGCGCACAATACACGAGGAGGGGTGCATTTCAGAGGGGACGAAAGAGCACGGAGACCAGGCAAAGGGCACGATTGCATCCCGGGGAGAAAGAACGAGCAGAGCCCTGCTTTTCCGACCTGACAAACCACGTACGCAGCTTCCCACAATAGCATTTCCAGAAGAATTAGTCAAAAAAGTCGGTGCTGCCAATAAGCAGGTTTAAGGTTTTAAAGCAGCAACACTCATCCCACCCAGCCAGCAACCTTCTCCCGCCGGTTTCACCTCCCTTCGGGAACTGAGACACCTTCCTCAGCCAGCGGCTCGGCCCAATATCGCCCCCCGGGTGCTGCCAGCCCCTGCGCCGGCTGCAAAACCCCGGCTGGCCGCGGCAGGGCTGTAAATATCAATTGTTGTGACCCCGTTAGAGCCTAATGGGCTCAGCAATGTCTACCGAGGAGAGGGCCTGACCCTGCTCGTCAGCAGTCATGACATGGAACAGCTATAGCGTGTTCAGGGTATGCAAAAGGCTTAAATGCACATTTAATGGTTGTCAGGCAGCAGTTCCTATTAATATAAAGACAGTCGCATCCCAGGGCTATGGAAAAGAGCTGAAAAGCACGGAAGAAAATGGAATTTATTTCAATGGATGTTTACATGATCAAGAAATGATTCAAATAGCTAAAGCTGCTCCGTTCTTGAAAGAGACACTGCAGGACTGAAACTTGGATAATTAGTACAAAAGTTTCCCTACCCATGTGACTCAGATCTTCAATTATTGACATTTTAGTTCATTATCATTTATGCGCTTTCTTTATTTGTGTTTTGCCCGGGAAAAAGCAGCGCAACTCAGGCAGATAATTTGTCGTTGCTTTGCATATCTGTTTTCCATCATTAAATTTTTATATCTTCTCCATCAAAACCAACTGAACTACCAGCCCTCTCAGCACCCTGAAACCGTAATACAAACAACACAACCTCCTCCACAAAAGATTAAGCCCCCGGTCCGCCCGTAACTCCCCCTTCCCACAAATTTAAAATGAAGAACCTGAAAATATTTACCATTATTTCAAGACTTTGGCAGAAATCTCCCTCATTTCATTGTGTCAAATATAAATTTTAGGCAAAGCCAAAACTGACATTATAATTTTTTAGCACTAGACTGCTTTGGCCAGGGGCGGCAGTTTGTTCTCTCTCCTATCACGGTTAGGACAGATCTTTTGTAAAGCTTTGTAATGCACCCATTTGCCTCTCCTTGCAGGCTGCATTATTTTGCTAATCTCTGAATTGATAAATTGTGTAAGTGAAAGCAGAGCAGAACCCTTCACACGGACGCGAGAAATTATTTCCATGTCACATGAAGTTTCCTGTTCCCCTTTTTTCTTTTCCCTTTTTTTTTTTTTTTCCTTTTGGGTTGTCAACCTCATTTGAGCAACCTTTCCAGGACTTGAAAAGGTCAGTGCCCTCACTTTTGGGCCTTTGGATTAGAGGCGACGAGCTGTGTTGAAAGACATCATTGAGCCTGGGCAACTCGAGAGATTTCAGCCTGCCCGGGGTACCCGGCAGCTCTGGCCCTTTGAAGGATCTAAAAGGTGTTCGTGGTGGGGATGACGCTGGAATTTCAAAAAGCTGCAGGCTAGCTCGAAAGGTAATTAATATAGTCTAATTGGTCTCAAGGCCCTTGATAGCGGCTCTGTATGCCGTCCGCAGTGTCTGCGCTTTTTTCTTCGTCCTTCTGAGGATCCTGCTCAGAGCAGCCGCCGCGCGTTGCCTGCGTTTGGGTGGGCTGCAGGCAGAGGAACAGGCAGTTGCCCATCACTGCAGCCAGTGCTGGAGACAAAAGGCTGCAAAGCTGTGTGACTGCCTAGCGGGGAGCCCTGCTGGAAGCCGAAATGCAACGATGGGGCAAAAAACCAGCTCAATCTGAGCAGGAGCATCACATCGCTCCGCCGCCCTCAGGGTACCCGGCAGCGGGTCCTGGTGACCCCCGCCCGGGTTTCCCCGGTGCCTGTCCCAGGCAGCACAGCACACGGTCTCTCTTTGCTCATCCCTGAGTGCAGGAGCGGTGTTTAAGTCAGTTAGGAATAAATGTGGCTGGTTTCCACGTTACTTGCCCGTTTCTGTCCCTCGCGCCGCACGGTGTACACGTGTTGTGGTTTAACCCTGCAGGCAGCTAAAACACCACACAGCTCACTCCCTCCAGCCCCGCGGGATGGGGAGAGAAATCGGGAAAAAATAAAAGGAAAACTCGTGGGTTGAGATAAAGACAGTGTAAGAGGACAAAAAAGGAAGGGAATAATAATAATAGCAACGACAAAACCAGCAATGATGATGGTAAAAGAATGCACAAAACAAGTGATGCATAATACAATTGCCCACCATCCGCTGACCGATGCCCAGGCAGTTCCCGAGTCGCGGCCTCCCCCCAGCCAGCTCCCCCCAGTTTATATACTGAGCATGATGTCATATGGTATGGAATAGCCCTTTGGCCACTTTGGGTGAGCCGTCCCGGCCGCGCCGCCTCCCAGCTCCTCGCTGGCAGGGCATGAGACGCCGAAAAGCCCTTGACAAGTGTAAGCACTACTGAGCAACAACTAAACCATCAGCGTGTTATCAACATTATTCTCATCCTAAATCCAAAACACAGCACTACACCAGCTACTAGGAAGAAAAATTAACTCTAGCCCAGTCAAAACCAAGACAACACGTTATTTTCCCCACACCAATATTACCCTTTTTCCTGTGTTTCCACTGCCTTACAAGCCCCTTCCCCTAAGGCACGAGCAGGCGGTGTCCCTGCCTGAAGCAGCCTCTCCCAGCTGGGGTCCGCAAGACCTCAGAAAGCAACCCAAGAAATAACTGCAGAGGACGAAGAGCCATTTAAAACCCAGGTGCGTGCCTTCTTGTACTTGAGGCTCAGAAGCAAGTAAAACGAGGGGAAACCACAAGGATAAACAAGGATTGCGGTTTAGCCTGACATTCATTTCTGCAGAGGAAAATCCTTGCAGCAGCACAGCTCAAACCGACTGGCAGCAGGGCTTTGGCCGGTCATTAGGTGAAGGAGAATGGGAAGCACCAACCCTCAAAACTCATTTTTTAAAGTCTCTGAGAGCAAAGCACTGGCTGCCTTCAATGGAAGACCATGAAAAAGGGTCCATTATCCCCTTTAGATCACCACTGCAGCCAGCGGGTCCTGCTCACCAGCCAAACACGGGAAGAGGGAGTGGGAGAAAAGGAGTTTCCCACCTCTTTGGCTGAAGCTGCCCCATCATTCCCTCACCCAACCCAGCAGCAGGCCACACTGCAGAGAAGACCTGAGATCTCGAACACAGCCTGGGGAATACAACCCCTGAAAACCGTCTATGCAATTGGGTAGATTTCCTTTCATTTTTTTAATTATCCCTTTTTCCACATTGCCCAGCCCTCCCTCCTTTTTTATCACACCCTTCACTACACACTGTCTACTTAGCAAAATAAATGGCTGCATTCTCAGAGCAGAGGGATGTAACGGCTGCTCGGCTGGCTAATGGTCTCTCGTTGCAATGCAGCAGCCTCAGGGTTAAACATATCTTGGCCGCCCCAGAAGCTGTGCCCGAGCAAAGATAGACAGGGCATGGGCAGAGCAGCAAGGATGTCTCCAACCTGGAAAGCTTTCGTGGTAGTCATCTTTTCGTACTCCGGGCCACCCACAAGGTACTTTAAGGGCCAAAGCACGTCAAGGTGGTGTTCGCCCTCTTGCTTTCCACCCTTGGAATAAAACCAGGGCCGTCAGTACTCCTTGTATATCTTAAATTTCTTACCAGTGGTTCAAACACTGAGTTGAACAGCTCTTGAAACCATGGTCCTGCTTCCAGCAGCTGTAGCAAGCAGAAGCTGCAGCAGATGCTGCCGTAGCTGCTGTATCTCCCCAGCTCCCTGCCATGGGGAAGGGACACCGCTGTGGGCTGTAAAAGCCAGAGAAAAGCGCAGTGAGTTCCCCCCACGTGCAGCAGCTGCCGGTGGGACGCAGCCGTGAGCCGGGGGTTCAGAGCGAACCCCCGTGTCTGCCCCGGGGCTTTGGTGCCCGGCAGGCTCTGCTCCCAGAGCCCGCTCCCGCTCGGCACCCAGACTGAGAAGGAAACCCTCGGCAGCATCTGGTGTACGCACATCTGTCTGGCCTGACTGAGGGAGGCTGTAAAAGCTGGGCAGATGGGCAAAATTAAAAAAAAAAAAAAACGTGGAGAGTGTTTCTGGGTTATGTCTGTAATGATGACAAGGGGCCCTCCTCAATTAAATGCTAAGTCCCTGTCCTTTCTAAGGATTAGGCTTTCCTACCTACCCCGTACCACCACGTTTCCTTATAAAGAGCAGTTGTTCATTGTAACATTTCCATTTTCTTTTTGTTTTTCCTATGACTGCAACATGCCTTACATAGGTTTTCTGGAAGCCAGACTATAGTCAATTAATTTAATAACTGATACCTTAATTTATCAGTTCGAACGACAGCTTTGGGAAGCAACGTCTGACAGCAAGGATGCTGTCGGGAGGGCTGGAGGGGTGGGTGTCCTGGACCTCTTCCCAACTGACCCTGGGCAGAGCCCTGCGACCTCCTGTGCCAGCCCACAAGGTAAGAGTGGTAACTGCTTCCAGAGCACAAGTGTGCAGCCAGGCTTAACTGAAGTTGAAAAGCACTTCAAGCTCCTCAGCACTAGCTGTTTTAAATAAAAGTCACTATAACAACAAGCTGGTTACAGCACGAAGGAGCCTTGAAGAGGGACAGCGATGCACAGCAGTGGCGGGATGGCTGAGAGAGGTCACCAGGAGCACCCACATTCAGCCTGGCTTCACCACCAATCCAGCCTCAGGTGAGACCTGGGCTCCTCGTGCTGCTGGGGAAAACCATCCCCAAACACAGATCAATCCTTTAATTTCCAACAGGGACAGCCCGAGCCCACCATGCATCCCAGCAAAAGGCTTTCCAAGCAGCACTGTAGGGGAAAAAAAACCCTCGAATGCAGCTGAAAACATCTCCTTGCCCCTCCTGTGGTCTGCGAGGTCTCTGGTCCTTTGTTTTGATGATAAAAATAAACCTCTGGGGCATCGGGGCGACATTA
>NW_010540336.1:42516-42964 GCF_000687285.1 Phaethon lepturus | reverse complement strand
CGCACAGGGGCGCCTGCCCCAGCCGAGCGGCCGCACTGGCACCCCTCACTTCTGGGGTGATCTCCGGTGACAGCAACCACGTCGGGCGAGGGACGCCATCCCGCGCCACGCCTCCGTGTGCCTGAGGACCGAGCTCTCAGGGCTCCTTTGTCCCGGGGACCCGGCTCATGCCCGAGTCTCCCGGCGGCACTGTTATCCCAAGGTCCCTGATTACGGATGCTACGTATCTGCGTTCTTCCCCTGTATCCTGAAGATAAACATGTCCTTCACTGTAGTCACCTACTCCATCATACACTCCTATCAAATGAGCCTTGCTCGCTCGTAAATTACTGTGCAAACCATTCCAAACAATAAAGGCAATTTTACTTACTGAACCATTAAATTTACATACTTAAATTAGACTCAACCAGACGTTGAGAGGGGACGTCTCGTGGCCAGACAAAACATG
>NW_010540336.1:38135-42450 GCF_000687285.1 Phaethon lepturus | reverse complement strand
TGCCGTGTACTTCCCCACCTCTCACATGAAATTAATGAGGTGCTTCAATTTAATCATCATTAAAATTACATCTTTATTTAGTTACTTAGCAGAGTTTGACTCACTGCGTGGTGTGGAACATGGAGTAATGCCTCCAGCATCAGCCCTTCCACAGAGGGGAGGCGGGGAGGTGGCCCGTGCCCCCAAAATGCCCTTGTGCCCCTATGCAGCCAGACTGGATATGCGTGTCGAGATCCCAAACTGTTCTCCAGGGCTTATTGCTAAGGTAAAACAATGAAGGAAGAGAAGCAGCAAGTCAGAGTCGATCGAGAAAATAAGTTCTGGGATTAGCCTAAGAGAGGTTTGAGGCAGGCGGCCAGAAAGGCACACCGCTGCCCCAGGCGGTACCAACAAGTGGGAAGCTCTCGCAGCATTACCAGTCTCAAAGTTCAGTGCCCGTGGCACGGAGAAACTCATTAGGAAAGCAAGAGTTTGAAACAAAAGCATACAGTGAAATAGAGACAAAGAGACAAGAGACACGCCTGATCTGGTGTGCAATTTGTTTTGCATTTGCTCCCACACACGCATGATTTATTCATCTCAAGATGCTCCCGTGCAGCTGCAGCGGGAGGCTGCTGCGAAGGGCTCAGGCGCAGGGAGGGCAGCCTCAGGGCACTGCAGGCTGAGCCTGGCTGTCACCTTGCCCAACGTCACCCCGGGCGCGCAGCGCTCAGCCGTGCCCAAGACGGTGCCGTGCACGTCCCGAGACACAGGCGAGCGCTCACAGCCCATAAATCCAGTTGAGAAGGGGCCCTACGGCCACGAGCACGCGGTTCAGTTCCAGGTTATTGACAAGCGGTCGGGATTTCTGGGGACAGCAGCAAAGCCTGTGAGGGTCTGCGGGACAGAAGGGGGGATCAAGCTGATGGGGACCGACTGCTCATTGGAGAAGGTCCAGCACCCTGCGCCTGGGGACCCGCCGCCTCTCTGCAACATTGAAGAGTCGTGTAAGAAAGCAGAATAAAGAGATTATGGAGCCCTGTGGAAATGGTGTAAAGGAAACCAGTCCCTACTGTCCTGGGCATCACATCGGCATGTGGCGAGAGACAGAAAGTCTCCAAAGCAAAGAGCTCTGCACCAAAGTAGGAGGAAGAGAGAGATATTCCAGCCCAGTGACAAAGGTACCTGCAGTTCACCCAATGTCACTCAAGATGTCAAAGGCCTAGTGAGATCTTCCTCAAAATCAGCAATGGGCTACAAAAACACAGACCTTTTTTGTTACTCTCAAATAATTTTCATCCCAACAGGCTAATTCTCCACTCCCCCACGCCAGCTGCAGTGCTCAGTGATCTCAGCGGCCTCACTCCTGTTTGACACTGATGAGAATGAGCAAGATTAGATCTTAATGAGTTACATTTGGAGACATGAAACACTGGGAATTGCTTTTCCCCCATGGATACACACGGCTCTGCATGGATGGGGCACGTCCACATTATTTCCGTCAGAAAGTCTTCGCTCACCTTCAACTCATTTCATTCACTCCCACTCCAGCAGCAAAGGGAGATCAGCCCATGGTGACACCATGGATAATGTGAACTCCTTTCCAGCTGAGACACCAGGGACACCTCCAAAGCCACGTTTGCGTGGCACGTGCTGTTACGTGCCACCATGCACCGCAGCGAGCAGTTAGACCTCACCTCTCTAAGGTGACCCCAAAACCATAGCTCAAGCAGGCCGTAAGGGGTTTTGTTTGACATCCCTTTTTGGGTGGCATCTTTCTTCAGACAGAGAAGATAAAAATTACTTATGTATAGTGAGAAGCAGCGCTTGCACCTGAAAGCTCACTGAAAAAAAAAAAAAAAAAAAAAAAAGTCCACAAAAGACTAAACACCAAACTGCCAACTGCTTTTTACCTTCTGTAAATCAAAATACACTTTGGAAGTAAAAACTCCCGAATTATACCAGGCAAGATGAAACATTAACCCACGAAGAGCGGAGATGGCAGTAGCAGAGATACATAGACTAGAGCCAAAGCTACAGTTTGTCTACATTAAAAATGCAACATCAGCAGAGGCGTCTGAAAGAGTCATTTATCAACTCCTGGATTAGAGAGACATCTTAAAGTAAGTGCACCATTTATACGCACATATGCACAAATTGTCTGCTGAGGAAGGAGAGGAGAGCTGCAGTCTTTGTGCCTTGGAAGTTTCTCTCCAAGTCCTCTGGGTAAACGTAGGGCCAGAATGACATTAGGCACGGAAAATAGGAACCTTGCTCATGGTAACAGGGGGTACAATTCATGTGAGCAGCCGGGATGGAAAGTAATCTAATGCTGCAATTTCAGAGAAACAATATAGAGTCACTCACATACATCATGATTAATGGCTGGATACCATAGTGTGAAAACCATTTAAAAAATGGCATTTTTGTCACTGACAATGTTACACATATAGTAAAGGTCATACATGATAAGAGCATTATCCATATTTCTTCTGCAAACATGCTTAACCTTGTAGAGCACAATTCCCTGGAAGATTGGTGATCCATCTCCAGCTGCAAACTGTGCTCTGCAGAACCCGAGAAGGCCAATTTTACATTTATATCATTCACATCCACGCACAGGCAGCTCGGGGAAGCCTGCACGCCTCTCGGAGCAGAAGGGGATGGAAGCGTTCTGCAGCTGCACCCGCGCCGGGCTCTCGTCCCTCCACCTTGCCTCTGGCTGTCACCTCACGCTGGAGCTGATGCCGGGCTCAGCTGCAGCTGTGCTGGAAACCCAGTTACCTGCAAATCCCCTCTCGGAAGTCTCCCCGAGGAGCCCCTTTGGCACCCTCTGGCCACAGCAAGGTCCCACCAGTGGGTCTATACACACCGGTGGGGCTCGGCTCTGCTACCCGGCAGGGTTTAGCAGTTGAACGTCGATAGCTGGTTGACCAGCTGCCATCTGCAGAGAAATCTCATCCCGTTCAGAGGTGACTGCCTTGGAGAATGCCTGCAGAACAGCTTAGATGAGTCCACGGACTAGACATCTACTTTTTGAGACCTGTATTTAAAGTACACAAATCCTTTCCAAAGGCCATGAAAGAGAGAGCTCCGGGTACCGTGTGAATCCTCTCAGATCAAAACCCAGTCCGACCTGCGCCACCAGCTCGGAGCCCACACGGTTCTGAAGCCCACATCGTTTGCCACAACCTTTTCTGGTTGCATCCACAACTTGCATAGTTCTCCCGACTCGCTGAAACACCGACGCCATGAGCCAGATCGCAAGCCTGCCTTGCGGCTGCTGGAAGCTTGGGTGTCTTGGCTGAAAAGTGGAGGAGCAACAAGGTTCACAATGTGTTTTGCAGCAGATTGCGTGACCCTCAGGAAACCCCACAGAAAGTGGCACTAAACTGTGTATGTGCCAAGGTCTGCTGGCTGACACGCAACGGCAAGGGCAATCTTTTCAACATGCAGTCACATCCCTGCCCATGTTGGCACGAGCGTTCGCTGTTTGGCCACCCCATGCCCTCTGTCCATCTGCCCCTCAGGGTCCTTTTCCTGCCAGCACCGAGCTCTCCTGATTAACCTTGGGTCTAGCTGCAATTCAGGGTTACGCTGCACTAAAAAGCCAAGCACAAGGTCTTAAAGGCATTGTAGCAACATTTAATTATTTCTACAGCAAATAAACCCCCTGCATGAAACAAGCATTTGCGTCGTGAGATCTGGCGTAAGTCCCGTTGCATTGGGTTGGAACTCTGCCACACCTCACCTCGAGCAGGGGCTGGGTAGAAGGGCAGGGGCCGTGCCCACCGAAGGATGCTGTTATCCTTTAGCAGGGCACAAACATGAAAAAGAGGCAAAGCAACCCCTAAGACAGGGTGAGCAGCAGGGCAGTTCGCCACCTCTGCGTGCTGAGTCTTTGCTAACAAACAAGCGTCGCTATGGGAAGCGCAGGGCCGCTATCACGCCGCGCGGGGCCAGTGGGATTGCGGGGGCTGCAGGCAGGGTCTCTCCCCCATCCCCAGCTCCTGCTGCAGATCTGACCTCCCTCGGAGAGGAGGGCATGATCTCACTCTGGAGGAATTTCCTCTGTGGGAGACACTGGAAAACGCAACGGGAGGAGACGGGAGCTCGGTGCCTTGCGACCAGCTCCTGGCGCAGGGAGCCTTGCCCCTCGCCCGCTGCGAGACGGGGGCTGGAGAGCACGGCCCCAGGTTCGGGGGTAACTGCTTTGGGGAGAACGATTACCACCTCGTGATTTTTGCATCGCTTGGCAAAGCGTGACCCGGATCTCCCTGAGAGACCCACACGTCCCCAGCGGCCGGCGGGGGTCAGCCCCTCACGCTGCCTGCGG
>NW_010540336.1:14786-37986 GCF_000687285.1 Phaethon lepturus | reverse complement strand
CGCAAGGACTGGCTGGACCAAATTATTCTTCTCATCGTGAATGCCTCTCTCTGAGCCACCTTAGCCATGCAAATACTCAAACGTTATTAATATGAATGAAAGCATCTTGTCTCGGGGTGTCTCATGGTAGGAGCCATTTCAGAAACCCTGGGAGGCTGGGGGGAAGGAGGAAATGCACTTGAGCAGCCCGGTTGCATCTGTCCTATTCCTCAGATGACAATTTCTCTCTCCCAGGAGCGCCACAGACTACAGGCGCTCCCAGATTATACATCATGCAGTCTTTTGCTTTGCAAAATTAGCTTTCTTAGCAAGGAAACAAAGGATTTGCTGTATTGGATCAGGCTACCGACATGTCTGCTGCTGCATCCAAGCTCTGGTACTTGAGAAGCGCGGCGGCTCTCCTCTCCGCTGCGCTGGCCGAGTCCCTGCCCGGGGAGCCGTGTGCGCAGTGACAGATCGCTTCCAGATTGCCACAGAAAATCATCCAGTGCTCAGCAGCAGGTAGTTTAACTTCTCTCCTAATTTTGTCATCTTACATACCCACAAATGGCCAACATCATTTAGTCCTTTTAAAAACTGAGCCAGAACGTTTATCTCAATAAATGCCTTCAGCACTGCCCTCCATAAAGCCAACTACATACCACATAAAAGGAGGGTTTCTTTTTACTAGTTCAAAATTTACTGCCCTGGATGGTTTACTTTATGGCTGTTAATACAATGAGAGCTTTTGCGAGGCGAGGATGGTGCTGGGGGATCGGGCGGGAGCTAGCAGGAGACGAAGATAACAGCCTGTGGCTAACGCAAGGCTTCATGTGCCCAGCCTGACGGGAAGACCATGACTCATAACACATTTAACGGCACAGGCAAGGAGAGGGACCACCAAGAGCATTCCCCAAGGAGGGGCACGGCGCAGACCGTCCCCACCAGCTCTCCCGCGGCGGAGGATGGAGCGCTGCGGGTACCACTGGGGCAGCACCGCGGTGAAGGCAGCAGCGGCTTTTAACCCTTCCCCGCTAGCGCAAAGGGAGGATGAGGAAGGGGGCTTGTTGGCCGGGCAGAGCCTGCCGTTCCCCACGGACCCAAGGAGAAGGGTGCGCAGCCGAGGAGAAATATTAAAGGCGATAACAGAGCCCCGGGTCTGCAAACAGAGTCTAAGCAGACAGGGCTGCAACCTGGGAAAGGCCAGTGCCTGCCACGCCAGCAACCGCCTCTTTTCTTTTGACCTTTAACTCCTCCCGGCCCAAGACAGAGCGCACAAGTCATGGCGCTGTGCTTTACGAAGCCTGGGGTCAAACAGCTAGCCAAAGGCACGGAGCAAAGGTTTCTTTGGGGGTGAATGCCGCACGCCACGTCCAGGATGAGTAAAGGCAGCAGCAGCTCTGCCTTCTCGCCGTGCGAGCGCCGGCACTGAGGGCACCGCAGGGTGGAAACCTCCTCCCGCCACAGCAGACCTGCTTCAGGGCGTCCCTGTCTCCAATATTTGCAATCAGAGAAGGAAACTTTACCAGTTGCGTGCCCAGGGGAGAATTTAGCAACTTGAAAACACACAGATCCAATCTCTCAAGCCAAAGCTGTGCCCCGGCTCTGCACGTTTGCTGCCCGTCCCCATCCGAAAGGCAGGGCAGCCGTTTAGGTCTCGGCGAGAGCACGCGTGCCCACACGGCACCTAATCGTACAACTCTGCAGGGACCACCACCCAGGAAGGGGTGCAGGGAAACCTCCCCGAGCCCTCGGCTGCATCTCTGCTCGGGTGTACGGTGCCGCACGCGCTGCTCGAGCGCGTCGGGGTCTCGGGGCACGCGGAGGCACATGTATTTTCCATCAGCGACGGCCTCCCCCACGAGAGCGGAGTTAACTGCCGAGAGTGCTCCCTGCCATCTTTTGTGAGCTGAGAACCAGGAAAATGCTGCATAAATCATTATTCTTGCTAATTACCAGGAAACATCAAACAAGACAAGCATTTTACTCCTCATCACTGAATTTTGTTATGCTAATTAGAGTTGTATAAGCTGTTGCTATTAAACCTGAAGAGTCAGAAAAACATTTGCATTAATACCCACAAAGCTGCATCAAAACCTAGTTATTAGTATTTCAATGAGGTACAGGTTACGGGGAAGCTGCTGCCATTTCAGGGGCTGGTTTGTTTTTTTTAAATCCCGCTGTGAGCGAAAATATAAATAAATGCAGGGTGAGGCCTCATGCAGACAATACTTCTTTTAAATGGGGAATTAAAAAAAATAAGGAAACTTTGATCAGGAGGAGATCTAAACAGGAGGGGGAGAGGGGGAGCACAGCAGTGCAGAGATTTTCTTGCTCTGTATACAGTGCTGCTCAGCCACGGGCTCAGAGTCTGCAAGCATCGGCGGCGGATGCCAGGCTGGACTTTGCTTTTTGGATTTCTGAGTCCCTGCTGCTCCCAGGTCCTTTGCTTGATCTGGGTGTTTTGCGTTTGACTCTCCAAAATGCAGCTGGGGCCAGGAGCTGCTCGTACACCGGCTCCTGCCTTCATGTGAAAATTGCTGTCTCCGTAGAATCGCCCGTTCAGAGTCTGCCTTCGCTTCCATCTTGTGCGTCACCCTAAAAACCGGGGGGTCTCACTGGAGGGGTGGGAGGGCAGGATTTCTGGTTACCAAGACGCACGCACCAAGACACGCGTCTAAACCTTCGTGGGGAGCCAACTCTGTAACCAGAATTGGCAACTCCGTCTTTTTAGTGCCAATCACAGCAGCCGAGCGTTTCATCTGGAGATCTCACAGCACTTCAGAAAGGCAAATTATTCCCCCATGTGCCCCTTTGATACAACAATTATCACCATTTGATGCATCAAATACAGCCGAAAAATTTAGAGGAGTCCAAACTGGTAGCTTGTGAGCAAGCGAAGGGGTACATTAACCCTTTAGCTCCTAGTGCCGGAGCATGATTTTGGTGAGCTATTTGCAGAGGCAAACACACACACATTATTATTTCCATCGTACGGAGGTGCTGCTATCGAGCCCACATGAACCGGCATCACAGCAAATCTCGTATGGCACAGGGAGGCTGTGGCAGGTCCGTACGCAGCAGAGGGAACCCATCGGGGAAGGAGCTGGGGTACAATTCGAGTCAGGAGCAAGCATTCCTACCCCAAGATAACGCCGTGGGTGTTAGAGCACCGCGTTCGACCCGCGCCACAGGCGAGCGGGCTCTCCTTGCCAGCTACGCGGAGCAGACTTCATCAGTTAGCAGGGTCCCCGGCCCCGTGGCTCAAGCCAGCAAACTCCCCGTGCCTGGCATTTATTTCTCAGTAAAGAGCAGACCCTATTGACAGCTGGCTGCGGCTTAAATAATACGTCTTGAGCTCTCGGTATAACCCGTGGTGTTATTCTATTGATGGGGCTACAACTTATCTGTTTTTAACAGCCCATTTGTCACTGATTCCTGGAGAGGGAGAGCCGTTCGCTCTCTCACTGTATATTTCTATCAAAGAAGGGGAAAAAAAAAAAGAAAGAAAAGGATTTCTTCCATTTTCTCTTTCTGGTGGAAACACGCAGGTGACTTGAGTAGCGGCGCGCAGGAAGCGGTGCCTCAGCAGTGATGAATGACGGCGGCAGCGCGGCGCGCTCCGTCGTTTTGCCGATGTGGAGGAACTTGGGTTTTTTCTGCTGTTACACACCGCCCCGGCGCCCAGCGGGTGCTGTACCAAGCGCGCTGACCTGTGGGATGCGCGGTGTGCAGTACCCAGCCTGGGGCTACGTCCCTCTCCCCCGCCGCGGGCTCGCTGTGCATCCTCGGCATCGGCCTTTCTGACTTCTGGGAGCATCGGGTGCTCCACCTTCTACCAGCCTCATTTCCCTCTGCATAAGTCCAAGAAAATAAACCACAGCACTTTTGCCTCCAGACGACGATGTCAAGGTCTCATTCCCCCACCTCGATACGAATCGGCATAAGAAGAGACAAACACAAGCCGGGTGCCACCATCCCACAGGACCTGTTCTAACGCCGCATCCTCCCTAATCGCGGGCAGATTAAAAAAAAAAAATCCCCATCAGCCACGCTACAGTACGGAGAACTCTAAGAAGGATGAGGAAAATGAAGACACTGTGAAATGCAATAGATGTCAGCTTCTACTTATTTTTTTAATTTCATCTCTTACAAGCTTTTTGGAAGCTAACATGATTAAGTTCTTCACACAATTTATTAGCATCGTGTTGGAAATCCAGCAGTATATTACACTGAGTAATCCAATTAGTAAAATGTATTTATTTAACCAGAATATTAGCTGCATACAATCCCAAATGAAGTAAAGTCTCTGATCCTGGGGTTCCTCTCACTTCTTGGAATTCATTTACCAGCTACAGAAAGGTTTACTCTAATGAAATAAATATCAGCCCTATCTTTTTGGAATAATACAAGAAAACCAATCTCGCTGCTCAGCTAACTACTTTTTAAAATTTTTTGCAGTGGATCCTGACGGCACACAGATTTCACATCAGTGTAAAGGTTTTTCTGGGTCTTCCACCTTCCTCTCACTCCAGCCCCAAGAACATCCCCAAATCCCCCCAAGCCCAACCGAATTCCTACTCTTTACAACCACCAAGTCATTCCCGAAACTAGGAACTTTTTTCCTTCAGCAACCCACATGCAAAAGTGAACCTCATACCCTCTTTACCCTGCTTTGCAAGAGTTTTGAAACAAAAATCACTGTGGGAAGCGAAGGCTCCCGAGCACCTTTTTCCCTCCTAATGAAGAAGCTGAGTGACGGCCCCCGAGGCCGGAGGTTTGACGCGGCCTTGGCAGCATCCCCTGGCCTGACTCGGTGCCGAGCTGAAGGGACCGTACTGGGAGCACTGGTTGATGTGTGACAGTTTTTTGGGGTATTTCAGGGATTTTTTTTCTTTTTTTTCCCCCTTTTATTTTGTTACTATCTTAAACACACCCAACTCCTAACACAACAGCATCCCTACCTTGGACTCCTGGCCACAGCCACCGGTGAAAGCCGATGGCTGGGGTGACTCTCCCAGCCCGTGGCCTCTTGGCGAGGTCGTGGTGAGGAAAGGCGAGTGGAGCTTGAGCCGTCAGCGGCGGGGGGAAACGGGGGGAGGCGGGAGGAGAAGGCTCAGTCCTGCCGCGGCCCCGCCGGGAGACCACTGCCTCCACAGCCCGCCCTGGGGAACGGCTTGCTGTTGACCGATGGTATTTTTCCAAAGCTGCTATTCCAATTTATCTTCATTAATTGGCTTAATTAATTCTTTTCCCCCGCGAGCAGCAGCGGGAGTCATGAACAACAGCAAGGAGGGGTGATGCAGTGAGCCGAGTCCTCTGCTCTGCCCTCCTCGCTGCCGGGCGACCCCGGCGTTGCAGCAGCTTTCGGCATTTCTCCTGGCTTTTGGATTTGGGCCCAAGGGGAACGGCAGGCGGGGTTGGGGAGCTCCAGACACCCTTGTCTTCTCCCATCCAGACAGGGTGTGGGAACAAAAGGCTTGGGGTAATGCAGCATCCCTGGATGGGCATCCCAGGAACCCAAAATCTGGGATTTTGGTGAGTCTGTATGTGCCGTATGCCAGCAGGAAAAGGCACAGAGAGGATGGATTTGCTTTGCTTGCTCGTAATCTGTTTTTCTCACACCTCGTGGAGCAGGACCACGTTCTCCATCTCCCCGCGCTGCTGCAGCAGCACCTGTGAGACGACTCTGAAAGCTGCAATGGCAAAGCCAGATAGAGAAGGAAGGGACTAACGGATGGAGTTAATAATAGACATCATTTGCAATGTGCCTCTGAAAAAAATGAACGTCCCGAGGCAAAAGATCTAATTTTGCGTTTCCTTTCAGATCCTCTGCCGAACACAGCCGGCGCTGGAGGAGGGGACGTGTCTGCGCCAGCGACTCGCTTGGGCTCGGCGTGCGAGCCCGTGTGATGCTCATTCACACACAGAGAATTTGAGAGAGATCCTCCCATTAATGCAAACAGGAATTACCCACGTAATCTTGGGATTAGCGGAGCCCAAGGAATTATTTACATTTCCTAAATGAGGGAAACTCTATCAAGTGGGTAAGTCAGAGGCGGGGAGCCGAGGTGCGGGAGAGCGGCTCGCTACCTGCATCTGCTGGAACCATCAGCCTTCTTGAAAACGGGTTAATCTGAGGTTGCACAAAATATTTGGTGCCTTTGGACAAAAGCTGCTGCTGAGGTGCAAAGCAGAGGGACTGAGGCTGTCCTCGGGCTCATTTCCAGGGAGGGAGCCATGCAAACTGCATACCGCAAATCTGTGCCTGCGGATCTTCCCTGCGTCACAGGGTGCAACTCCTCATTCTCCACTAGTGATTACAGCAGCAGTAGGAATAATTAAGACCAGTTTCTTACATTTTTATTTAATTTCTTTTGCAAAGTCTCTCCCACAACAACGTGTGTCCCCTCGGCAGCGCCCAGTGGGACTGCGGGGCGGGGCGGGGGACACGGACCTGCTCCCTCCCTGGTCACACAGAGCGTCCCTGTCATAGATTCCACCATCGCACTTCGAAACCAGGCTGAAAACACCCAGAGCATCCACCACACCGTGCGCTTCAGTCTTTACCCATCAAAAGTTGCAGTGGACAAGCGGCAGAGCCCTCGGAGCCCCATCTTCTCCCAAATGCTATAACACTCCTAATAATCACAGCAACAACAACAACAGTTATAATAACCCTGCATCCTTCACACAGCAGACGACGATGAGTCAGACTCCATTTCCAAACTAAGACATCGCGCGCGCTATTCCCCCTCCCCTCCAGACTAATAGCTGACAATGTATGCCTTCCACATTAATGATAAGGGTTCAAGGGGAAAGAGACTGCTCTCCCATTTCGCTGACATTACACTCTCCTATGTACCCACCAACATACCCTAAGGCAACAGAACTAGTAATAGGTTCCTCTAACTGCCTCCTGCATCAAATTTGACACCGAGCGCTTTCTTCTCCTTTCCCGTCGCTCACCTTATAACTCTGTCATCATCATTGATTTTGACTTAAGGACAGAAAAAAAACCAACAACCCAACCCTCTTGCCCTGCTCGTACAGCACCAGGGTGGTGAAGCTCAGCTGCTGCAGGGACGCGGCGCAGGGAAGAGGCAGACCAAGGGGGCTGCTTCTACGCTGCCTGAGTCTCAGTTGTGGAGGGACCGAGGCAGCAAGCCGGGAGCGCTTGCTGCACCCAGCAGACGGGGTTCGCAGCCCCGGCACGCCGTCGCTGGCGGTGGGGATGCTTCCCAGATTGCGGGGTGCTCAGTGGCTTTTTGCGCTGGCTCATCTTTCCACTGAGGTCAGGACTTGTGAACCTTTAGGCAGATCTACTTTCTCCTCCTCCTGTCTTTCTTCCACAGAAAAGATAGCTGGAGTGGTCTCTCCCTACCTCTCGACTACACCACTCTATACGGCCAAAACCCCTCTGTAACCCCCCCAAATTCTCCACACCACCACCTGCAGCAGAGGTGATGCCCGGCCCCAGCAAGCCGTTAGTCCTGGCAGGGGGAAGGGGCGAGCGGTGGCTTCACCACCGCAGTAAAACCAGTTTTACTGTTTACACGGAGGGGTGAAGTGCCCTTCCTAGCAGCAGCCCCGGGGACGGAGACAGGCATGTCCCATGGGGCAACAGATGACCATTCCCCCTCACTTCAGTTACCAGGCACTCAAGGCTCTCATTCACCCCCAGAGAAGAGGGCTGGGCTCCCATGCCAGCTTGCCGGCACGGTGCTGCCAGGAGATGCCTCGGTCCAATCGCCAGCGCTTGTCTTTTGCAGCCACATCCTAAGATCTGCCTTACGGGATGCTACAGCCGTGCCGGACAGGGAAGAGACCTGCCAAAATGCCCCAGCACGGGGCAATCCTTCCTACCGCGGCCCAGATAATCCCTGCCTGAGCGATTTGGGAAGCAGCAGGCTCCTCCTGCCTGGTTTCTCACACAGAAGTGAATCCCCAGAGTGCAGCTGACCCGCAGCTGGTGTTTTCTTTGATTTATGTCAGAGCCTATTTACGTCCTCTGCTTAAAACAATCCAGTTCATGTCAGCAGTAAATGAAACTGTGTACCATCCAGCAGCTGTTTGCCTGCTACCTGAAATGAGTTTCACTCCAGTTCTTATCAAGCAGAAATCTTTTTAATCATCAAAACTGCCACAGCCTTGTTGGAGCTGCGATGGCGCGGTGATTAAAATGGGGGAAGGCATATTGCATGCCAGGGACACGGGAATTGCTGGTGATTTTCTTCCAGGGTCGCAGCCACTTTGGACACCGCGACGCGTGTAAATGAGGGTTGGGCTTTGGCTGTGGAGACCAGCAAGGTTTAACTGGGCTGGAAGGGCAAGGCTGGGCTGGATGGCGTGCTGGATGGCGTGCTGGATGGCCTCTGGTATTTTCACCACTGTCTTCCTGGTGGCCCAAGCAGACTCATTGCAGTGAAAACACTGGCAGCCACTAAGACTTGCTTATTTTGAAGCTCTTGCTACTGATGAAGCCAATACAGCACATGGGGACCAGTTCAGGAAAAACCCAGAAGAGATGGAGTCCCAATTTGTGCTTACACCCTTACACCCTCGTCTCCCAGTGAGTCTCCTAGGGAAGGACTTCACTAACAAGGTTGTTGGCAGTGAGCAGGGATGCTGCACAAGGAGCAGGGAACGTTTGCCCAAAGCTATTCCGAATTCATTAAGGAGGACGGTAAAAGCTGGGCGGCTCCAGCACGAGGCCACGTAACCTGCTCGCCCCACCGAAAACTAATGGTCACAGCTTGACTAGTGAGCATCAGATGCTCTCAACACGTTGCTCGCAAGCAAGCTGTAGACCAAAAGCAATTTGAAGGAATTATTTGGGAAATAATTCTAAATAATGAATGAATGGAGAAAACCGCAAGCTGTTTACAAATAACTCACCCGCAGAAAAGAGCTGAATTTGCCGAGTAGATGATTCACTATCGATTATTTTCCCAGCTCTAGCTGTAACCTTATTTAAAGCATTAATTAAGACAAGTCTTCATAGTTCAGCTTATTCTAATCTGTTACAGGAGGAAAAGCTCTCGAGAGCTCAGCGCTGCCCTCCTGGAAGGAAATCTGGAGATTCACACCCTGCTCCTGGCTCCTGCCTGTCCAGGGAGGAGCTGGGGGGACACGGAGCAGAGCTGAGCACCAGCCTGCCCGAAACCCAGCGACATCCCCGACAGCCGACGCAAACCTTTCAGCAGGCTGCGGGCCGGGGCCGGCGGGCGCCTGGGTGCGGCAGGGGACTGTGGGATCCTACCTGGCTGGTGGCTGGATTTCAAACGGGACAGCTGCCTCTTGGGATAAACCCTTTAAAGACAGCCAAGGCAATCTGGCTACCCCGCGGACGGCTGCCCTCGTGTGACCTGGCGCCAAGCCTGCCCTGATACCGACACACAAATGCGTGCTGCAAAGCACGCTCCAAAACGACACCGCGCCCGCGCCCGTGTGCCCCCCAGCCCTTCCGAAAGGGCTGCGCTGCTCCCCCAGGCTCCGGCTCTGGCAGCCCAAATATCGGCTCCTGTAACCAACAGGGTGCCCGGAAGCACAAATCCCCTGGAGTTATATTAAGAAAAAGGAACCTGCATTTCCGTTCAGTTGTATCCAGCAACCCAACCCAGCACAGCAAGGTTTCTGACTCAAAACCCAGAGGGATACGGCTCACGGAGCTGAGGGGAAGGGGCAAGCTGTTGCTCTCCAGCCGTGCTCCCCAAGATGGGTCTGCAGAGCCACCGACCCCCCGCCCGTCACCCCGGGACTGCTTGCACAGCACTCGGCAGGCAGATGGGTACTTGCCTTCCCCACATCCTGAAGAAAAGAGGACATGATAATGGGGTGCCTAACTGAAGCTAAAATACTCTCTTTCAACCAGCTGATTAGCTCAGCATTGCCCAAAGCATCATTTCTGGATGACTTGGAGTATGGGTAGAGCAAGTCAGCATCTGCATTAAGCAAGCCCAGTATATGACTGAATTTGTTCTTATAACTTTGTTTCAGAAATAAAAGTTCAGGCAGTGAAGTTTTAACCAGCTCTGAAACACAGGCAACCAACGACTCTGGTCTTTCTATCCCCTTTCCATGTCCACTGTGCACTGGCATAGCTTCTCCCATAAGTTGTCCTCAGTTCACATGGATGCGGTTTGGAAGCAGAGCCACCAGGCCCTTTCTTCCTGCTTGGCACTATTTGGTGTGAGGCTCACTCAGCATCACATTGTGGTCAAGCCATGACCAGCGGCATGGCCCACACAGCCCTAATTTGTCCCAATTCATCCACAAAGACTAAAAGCAAAATTCCAGTGAAAGACCCTTTCTCCACCATCACATGCAATCAGTCACAAGCCGTGTCTCACAGGGCTGAGCTTTGAGGTAAAGTTAGACTTGACCACTAACCAAGGAAAGATAACAGCAGAGGAATTAAAAATTCAAACAAAATATAGCATGATCAGCTCAATTTTAGCAGCATGTCTAGATTTTTAACAATATCAATGCTTCTACAGACTGTTTTGGGCATGTAATAAAAATTGTTTCATATCGTCTTTGCAAGAAAGCCTTGTCAAGATTGCAACCACCTGAAACATTTGAAGGACACATGGCACAACATCCGATTTCTCCTTATCCAGGTGTTCAAGCTTAACCCTTCAAGGTGACCATATGGAAACAGATAATACTACATAGTTCACAGCTGCATTATTTTTTATACACACAAATGTGGGATGGAGCATATTTCCTTGGCCAGTATGTTCATTAAAAGTATGTAAAACGGGGAAGAAAAGAAAATCTCAGTAGCTCATTTCAACTCTATCTATATCTCCATCTCCCTCCTGTCAAAGCCTCATGACCAGCACTGGAGGTCACACACTGCCCTGGTCTCACCACCACCTCGTATGCCAAGTGGGAAGCATGGTGCTGAGCTGGACACAGGTGGTCACTCGGATGTGACTGGGGTCACTCAGATACGTGCATGCAAGCTGCTCTGCCAGCCCTCGCCAGCCCCCTGCATGAGCCCTCGTGCCAGCACGGGGGTAGGCTGAGGGGTCTGCTTTGAGCTTGGCTTTGGCTGAGCAATGACCGTGCCAGGCCAACCCGTGTCCTCCCAGTCAGGTCCTGTACAGTTGCACAGATCATCATCAAACACACAAGGAAATATTTCTCATGGATATCGTCCGAAGCAAAATCCCTACCTGCTCTTGACTCCTTCAAAGGCAGTTTTCTGGTAAGGGCTTATCTGATGGTTTATCCTTTGCTGAAAGACAGAAAAAAACAAAGAACAAATGCTTGTCAAACAGCAGTTTGGTTAGAAAGGACGGGAAGCTCCTACATGGGAGAAAAGATGCATTTCGTGTTTACTTTCATTACTCTCCATTGCACACGATACTTAAAAACTTGCATAATTCTCTCCACTCAGTTTATTTTATTTTTCCATTCATCAAACTCTTCTCTCTCCAAAAGCAAATAAATTGCTAATTAGGACAGAGGAACAGGTTAAGTTAAAATGAGTAGGTCTCCTTGTTGGCACTGTTGCTTTCCCTGCATCTCTCCCACCCAAAGTCAATCCAAATCTTTTGGGGAATTCAAGCAAGTTTTTGTTAACATGGCTATAGTGCACTCATAGAAATAAAGTATTGGAATTAGAAACTGTGTGAGGAAGGGTGATCAAGATGGTGAAATATGCAGAAAAGCTTTTGCAAAAGGGGAGATGCAAAAGCACGTGTGCCACAGCAGTCCTGCCACAGACAAGCCTTGCCTTGTGCGCTGTAGATGCTATTTTGCTTGAATTAGTTTCCTTTAGTTTGAAAAATAAGTGCCTTGGCTTTAGGAGCAGAGTGACCTGCATCCGTCTCCTCTGTCACCATGAAGTTCCTATGCCTGGATTTGTTGCAGCGTAAAAACCGTGATTTTTGTTACCAAGCCTCTGCATTTCCTGGCCAAACCTGGTTTGGCCGGGGAAGGGCAGAGACGGCGGGAGCCTGCTTGTATGTCCTCCCACCTCTGTGCAGTGCAGACACGCCTAGTGCGGTGTAAAATGATGCCGCTCGTCTAATAATTGTCTTCATTTAGAGGAGATTCTAGGGCACCTGGACAGTAAAACTTGCAAAATCTTCATTGGGCTCCCACACTGCTTTATTTGCCCCACTTCTAAAATCTAGCACTACCACCAGATTTGATCCCATTATTTGGGAGGGATCCTGTGGGAAGAAGCCATCGTGCACACGTCCGATGCATGGGAGTGGTCCAGGAAAAACCACTCTGGCTTCTGGCTGAGGACCCTTTTCCCCATCCCCTCAACACATTGAGAAAGGTGCCAGTAGTTCAACTGACACTGCTGCCGATGGGAAACATCTAGGCCTAAAACCCTCCACGAAACAAATACCTTGGCATGGCAGCGAGTTTTTTGCACCAGATGGACCCCCTGGACTCTTGCTAAAGCTGGTTCTTAGGCTTTGCCACAAAGAGGCTTAAAATTAATTAGCAGATTTTTTTTTTTTTTTTTAAGAGTTCTGTGTACAAGGGGTGTGTGAGAAAGGACATTCAGTAGGAGCTTTTAAGTACTTATAGGCCGAGATGAGGATTTATGGGTTGCAAGAGAGTTGCTTTTATAGTGGGCAATTTCAAACCGTTAAAGGTTACAAGCAGGTGCCTTGAAGACGAAAACATTCCCCATTTTCCCAGCAAGCCAGTCAAGAAGGGGGTGGTTTTCTGATCTTCTAAAGGTGACCACTTTTGTCAAAAAGCACCTGTCCCCTTTGACACCCGTTTCCAGAGAGCTGTCACCCAGCAGCACTGGGGAGGTGGATAGGTGACAAGATCCGATATACGGTGTGCCATGGAAGAGGACCTTCCAACGAGCAAACCACCACGATATTCAGCTACTGAGGGCTGACTTGTCCGCTGCTAACTGTGGACAACTACTCAGATTGTTCTGGAACTGCACCCACCATAACCGCTCTAAACACACACATAGATAGTAAGAAATCGGTCTAGTTCAGCAAATCACTCAAAAATATTCTTCAAATATTTGCTCCCATATTGATTCATTCCTTGACCTTGGCAGAGTTGTTTTCAAAACAGTAAATGTTGGCGAGGCTTTGGTGGGAGCGGAGTTTTGAACAGGGCCATGCGGTTGCCTCCCCTGGCAATGTGATTTCCAGGAACTGCACTTTTTTCACCCAGAAACAACCCCACATGAGGTCTTTGCAGGTCCTTTGAAAGCCTGCCAGTACAGCTCATCTTTCAGGGTGTTCACTCTTGCTCTAACCTCGTCAGGAGCCAAGTAGAGCCACAAACAATTCACAAAAGCATTAATTTAGTAATAACTTTGAAAAATGCAGATAAAGCACTGGGAGGACCCATCTGCAAGTTAAAAGTTTTTCATCCGCTCTGGAGGACAAGAGAAGATCCCTCAGCGCTGGAAGTGAAGTACTATGGTACCGCTCAACGTTATTTACCGTCTGCAGCGCTGTGCTACCTCCCCCAGGAGCTCACAGTGCCCATCAGCACATGGAAGAGGAGGAGATACATTAAAAAACATGAATGCAGTCCAGTGCGGTGCATGGTGGCCCTTCTTGGTTTCCCTTTTTTGTACGGGTTTACACGGGAAGGCTAGTGCTGCCAGGCTGCTTCATCACAACAGCAGCGTTTTTTTCAGAAAGAAAAGTTTCTGCTGCTTTAGCAATACTATCCCTGGCTCCTTCAGTCTTTAACAGCTCCTACAAGTATTAACTGATTTCATAGAACCCTCTGGTGACCAAATCAGAATCAAATTAAAGAAGTTTTCCTTTGTCGTAAATCCACCCTGCTGGCTACCGTCAATAAGCAAAACCTCTGATTTTGCTAGAAAGCTTTCTAAACTCAGTCTTGCCTATATTATGTGCTTTTCCCTTCAGCTTTACCACTCTTGATGTTTCTGGGGAAATTTCCTTTGGAAAAGGATCGCTGTCACTGTTTTGCTGATGGTGTTTTGGATCAGCTCTGAGCCGTGTCGAGCAGTACTGCGTTTAAAGCTCTGTCAGTCTGTCCGTTCAGCTACGCTCTCTCCCGTCCAGCTGCTCAAGCAGTACCAAAACCAGGAAATTTAAGGAGAGATAGACTAGTTTAGAATTAGAAATGTTATTTCAAGGACTCAGAGAGCCAGAAACACAGGAAATCCTAAGCCAAAAGGACACATTTTACAAAAGGAGAAGTCATCTAAGCTTGGTAAACTGGACTGCAAACCTCTTTCTGCTATCGCAGATTTGGGCTGAGATGACAGAAGTTTAAATTTTGTCCTTTAAATCATTAGGAAGGGAAACCACGTCTTTACAGGACCTGAGGTCACACAGGTATTTGGAAAGAGAATTTCATACGAAAAAGCTGGGTTCCCAGGGTGGAAATCGTTCCCCTTATCCACTGCCAAGCCCCTAGGAAATATGTTGTGGAATTCCTATAGCAACGTCCATCATCAATATTACTCCATTGACCCAGTTCTTAGTCTGAATTTGCTATTCTATCATAGTAAAGATGGATTTCATGTACAATAATCTGAGGATAGCAGAGGTGAGGGTATTTGCTGTTAAGGAAAGCATAAGGAAGAGAACATTACCAGGCTAGACTACATACAACTACAACCGTTCAAGTATTAAACCCATTTTTCACCACCAAGAGTGTTATCCAACGGCATGAGAAATACAAGCAGGATAAAATATTCTCAAGTGAAGGAATTGATGGTCGAAGCCTGAAAGTTTGGTAAAATGTTTTTCTGCTTCATGTCCTACAAGCTGTCAGCACTAGGATGGAAAACCGCAGATCGGTAATTGCAAAGGACACTTCTTCTTTCTTATACTGTCTCTGTCTGTAAGGCAGGAGGATGGCAAGTTAATTAATTATCTCCAGCATCAGTTTACTTCAAGATCTTTTTTTCCAGCAGCGCATCAAAGGAGACTGATAGAAGCTTTGATTAGAGGGATAATGATGGAAATCTCTAATAGATTATATCGTTTCTTGCCCTTCTGCAGCCATTCTCAAACTGGCTGCTTTTGCAGGGCTGGGATTCACCTCTGGAAAATATCACAAGCATGTAAATCCACCTCAAATGCAAAATTTATGGAAAAATTCAAGTAATTGCATGTTTACCATATTTCTGTCAAAGGTCTGGAAAGAAGATATCAGACCATCTGACTTGCTATAGAGCAGAGATTTTCCGTGTGTCCTGTTAGGGTCTCTGACTCCGTGGCAATAATCCATATTTTAAAGTCACATCAGACATGGATAGAGAAAATTTATTAGGTAATACAGAGCAGGATGAGAGCAGAGGCAGGCGGAGAGCGTATGCTGATGTGGGGGTAGGACAGGCAATTTGATCTCTACCTTGTCATCTGTCCTAGGAAGCTTTTTACTAACAATGACCGTTAGCAGGGGCCATAGATGAGGTGCTTTATCTGATTTTTTTTTTTTTCCTCTCTAATCTTGCCAACTTTCACCTGTAACACAGCATCTCGCCCAGTCCTTGCTTCAGACTGACATGACCCCTTGGAAGGCAAAGTTTTTTCCCACTGCAGGGGAGGAAACTTTGGCACTGCGGAGTCCCGGCTCTCTGTCCCTGTCCCGCCAGTGCCCATGTTCACTTCCACATCTGAAGTCCCTTCGGGATTTTAATGCCATTTCCCTCTTACCCAAATGGTACACATGCTGTCAAATGTAACAGTGAGGAGAAATGAAGTGTCAGGTTCTGATACACCAACGCATCCTGCCAATTTCTGTCTTGCACAGATAAACCCCAAGCTATTCCCAAGAAGTCCCAGCGGTACATTTAAACAATCTATTTCTTTTAAGAAGAGACTGAAGATTCTCCCCTGGTGTGTTCGGTACTTAATAAACTATTGGTGGCACTAGTGCCGACCCTTGGATGCTCAGGCACCCCAGCACCAACATCTGGAGTGAGAGTTTGAAAAAAACACTGTGCTAACAAAGGAATTATTAGTCTTGTAAAAGAACCACGAAGGGAGGGAGACGGCCACCACCACCTCGCCCGTCAGAGCCATCCTGCTCTTTCACATGCACCTCCACCACCCAGCTCCTGTCCTGGCAAATGGGCGGCGCGGAGAGATGCTCCAGTCCTTGCCCTGGGTCCCTCCTGTCCCCCACGGCCACTAAGGGCAAAAGTAAATGGTGCCACGCAAGGGAGCAGAAGTAAAGGCAGAGGGGGAGCAGAAAGTGTTTTATGGGGTTAAACGTCCCAGTCTGAAGTAAAGCAATTTCCTTCGGTCTCCTGCCATTTCCTTGTGGAGGCTTATCGTCTCCAGCTGGGACAATATAAAGGCCCATTTAATCGAGATCCATTTAACACTGAATCACGCTAACAAGATTACTTAGCCGGGGCTAATTCTGCATTTGCTGAAGTGCAGTATCCAGGGTGAGTAATCTCTGTGTGCTGGTGGCAGGTTCAGAGACAGGTTAGCCACTGGCTTAGCATGACAGACAAAACATGGAAAGTACATGGAAGACCATGACAATGAAATTGCAGCCAGTTTAGCCTATCGGGCTATTTCCTTTCCCCTCCACCGTGTTATTTGAGATCAGTGCAGAGAAGGTTTCCTCATTACCCCACAGGATCCTAAAAGGGGAATTATTTTCTTTGTCCTCACAAGCAGCTGAGCAGGCAATACAGCAAAATCCTCTTCAGTCATTATCTGTTAAGTGCATGGCATCCTTTTGTGAGTTAAATGACACAGTATTTCTTGCATGGGACTGAATTCAAAAGGTTTTGCCTTCCATCAGGAGATAACTCAAGATTTGAGTGCTAATTGAATACGTTTATATGCACACAAGTGATAGGCATTCATACAATTTCTTGAAGTAGATTCTCACCATTCAGTCATTTAAAAATATAACACTAAGGGCTCTATTATTTATGATTATTAAATCACAAATCTGAGTAGCAAAATACTTCACTCAGGGAAAGCGTGAAGAGGTTGTTTCAGAGGAAAAATCTCCTTTTCAGAACTCGTGCAACACCACATCATCGCAGGAGGATGCTGATAACTAATATTGTTTTATAGCTAAGGCTCTCAAAGTGAATTACTCAGATAAATGTATTAAACCTAATCGCCCCTTCAAATGTTCCCAAATCCTCCAAGTAGTCAGTGCTAAGGTTGAGGTGTTCCAGTGAAATATTCACTTTTTTGTACGTGTTGGCTCATCATAGACAGCGTAGGGTTTGGGACATCCCCAGCCATTCCCTTCCTTGCTTTGTGAAGATGGGTTTTATTGTCACTTCAGGAGGGAATTGTCTCCCCTGGCGTCAGAGGTCCACAAGACAAGTGTCTGTACTTGAGTTAGTCTCTTAAATGCATAAGTGGAGAGAAATTGGAGTGATTTGTCTGACCTATTTTAGGCAACCACCTCAAGACGAGAGCAATTGCCTGCTGGAGGTGCCCATTTCTCTCCTTTGATGGTAAATGAGGTCTGAGTGCTCAGCGAGGATGCCAAGACCCAGGCGCCGTCTCGCAAGTCAGGTGAGATGGATCCTATCCAGCGTAATTGCAACCTTTCAAAAGGAGATTCACTTCCCCCCCCTGCCAGGGAGTTTCTTTTAACCATGTGGGGAATTTCCCAAGTTTTCATTTCTGTCCAGTGTGTTTTGGTCTTTCTCCTCATTTCGGCAGACTGGATTGCATACCTCATTTCCAGGTATGGCAACTGGGCTGTTAAAGGGAATAGATGATGGTGACAGAGCCCCGTGCCTTTCCTTCCACAGAACAGAGCAACCAGAGCAATCTGGTTTTGTTTTGCACCCCAGCCCAGAGCCTCTTTTGATGCTCTGAGGGCTCACCCAGGCAGAGATCCAACTCAAGGGTGGGTTGAACCCATCTTCATAGGCTGGCTATAAGCTCTTCCGGGGTGGGCAAACACTCCCTTCCTCCAAACAAAGAACAAAGCTATGCCAGGTCAGAATGACAAGACCAGTGATTCTCCAGAGATGGCAAGTGGACCTCCAGAGGTCCCTTCCAAGCACAGCTATTTCACAATTCCGTGAAAAAGGAAAAGCTCTCCAGGGCAATATCTTCACACCTGGTATGAAGATCCCCATGCTCAGGGTGCTAGCGGGGGCATGCTTTGCTCCTGGTAACACCCAGCCCTTCAGCACAGCTGGGCAGGCAACTCTGGGAAGCTTTAAGACAAAGACACCTATGGAGCTGGGTGCCTTTAGGATATGTCAGGAGCTGGGCAAAAGCCTTCACTATCATAATGTATATTCAGATTCCTAAGTGCACGTGAAGCTAGCCCACATCCCATTCTCAAAGGGTGACTTAGGCACTCGGGAAACTAAACACCACTTAGACGTGGGCTTTCAGGCCCCGATATGCAAAAGCATACAAGTGTGTAATGCTAATGTACACCAATTCCAGGATGAGATTAAACGCTTACATCAGAGCTGGAACCAAGCCCTGTAAGATTCTGGCCAAGTACTGAAGTCACTTGTGAAAGTGGGATTTCTGTTGGGATTTTAAACTTTTTTTTTATCGTAGTCCAGAGCTCAGACCAGACATACGCACCCCTCCTCCCTGCCATTAAACTTAGGTACTTAAACCATGCCCATGGTATCTGCACACCAGTCTCTGGTCATCCCTACACAGAGAATTCACATATTTGATGTCCACCACCTCAGTGCCAAGTTGCCTAGAAAACAGCCAACAGATTTTGAATTTCATAAGAGAAACAGGCAGGCAGGCATGAGAAACATGCCTGTATAAGTCTTGTTTCCTTGAGAAACAAGGTGCTCAGTCAAAACATTCAGAAAACCTTCCAGCTGCCCTCATGACTTCATCCTCAACATCTGAAAGCACAAAAATTTTTAAGTGTAAAAGGGGAATTAAAATTAGCCTCAAAAATACAATCAAATCATACTGGAGATTCAGGGGACTCCCTTTAGCAAGTGCTCAGGGTGTCTCCAACGACACGAAACCAAACCCCATCCCACAAACAACAGTTAACTAGCCAAGGAGTTTGATCGCACACAGACAGCCCTGTGCCTTGCACACTATGGGAGGGGGCGAGAGTCTTGAATTTAATTTCTGACACAGTGAATGACGGCGTACGGTCTCAGGCAATCACATTCTTACATCACATTCTCACCACCTTCCATTTTGGACTATGGAGCCCAAAATCTCAGAGGCAGGAACTGGCTAACTCCCTGCTGCTGCAGCTCTTTCTGATCTGGCGGAACACGCGCGATGGAACTGCTGTAGGGACGCAGGGTACAGAGTACCCCGCGTATGGGCTCCTCCAGGTACTTGGTGCACACGGATGTATGGCACGTGGGGCCAGGCAGAGTCTCAGAGACAGAGCAACGCAAGAGGCACCGCACCGCACACTCATCGCGCACGCACCGCACGTGCAACACCTGCACGGCGGGGACCGCAGCCCCTTGGTCCTCGCCGCCGTGGCAGACGTCAGTGGCACAAAACCTCTGTCCACACCAACAGGGCAGCACATTGCAATGAATGAGTTTGCAAGCATTTGCCAATTTTAACTCCCCCTAAAAAGAAAAAAAAAACAAAAAACCCCTCTGGTAAAGGCAGAGACTTGCACGCAGCAAGTTTAAGCCTAAAGATTTCTTTCCTCAGTTACCTTTTCTGAACCTCTCAAAAATAATCTGCTGGCTGCAGGTTGAAAACTGCTCCATTACTTGTCATCTTGTTTGGATACAATGCCATCACCTCTAAATGGTGGGGGAGAAGGGCTTGAAAGACATGAAGTCCTGCCTGCACGTGTGCCGAGTGGTTACCCCCGTGTGATAACCATCCCTCCGGCGTCTCCCTGCCCGTACGCCTGCCGGCTGGACGGCAGCGCCGGACCATGCTCACAGCAACGGCAGAGGCGAAGTGTCTCTCTCCAAGCAATAGGACCAAGTAGATTCCATGGGAATTGTTATTAACTTGGCTTTAATTAGAAACTAATTTCCTCTTGCATAGCCAGCAATTTCAAGCTCTGTGGAAACTGTAAGAAAACAATAGCATGCCATCTCCCAAGAAAAGGAGCATAGACAAATAGACAAAATTCAGAGCTTTAAAAGAGTGATATATATAAATGCCCCAAATGCAACGATCTGAGAAATTTTCCTCAAGCTAAGCAGAAACCGTTCTTTTACTTTCCAACTAAGTATTTCATTGTTAAGGTCATCCAATTTTACCAAGTTATACGGCAGGTCTTTATAATAAGAACCGCCTGCACCTAAAATATGCAGAGGCTACCACCTCTCCGTAATAAGCTGCCTCCTGCCGTAAGTTGCTCACCGGCTCGGGCGCTGCTGAAACCGTACTTAGCAGCTGACAGATTGCAACGAGAACTGGGGGAGCATGAAGGCTTGTTAGCGGCAAGGTTTTCCCAGCTGAGGCTCAGACACGCACTGATTGGCAATTCAGATCACGGAGTTTGTCCCGGTGGAGTGTCCATATGTTTCTTCCCCTGGAGGAGCGATGAATGTCAATTCACCCCTTGGGGTGCGTCAGGCGAAAATCCTCCCGAGGGTGAAACGAGAGCTGACAGCAACCGGCCACAGGTGCCCAGACCAACTTTCAATGCATCGGCTGATTTTGCTAAGAGTCAGGGCAAAACGGAGCTGTGTTTGTTGCATTTCCACGCACAGTACGGGTGCATACATTCCCCTCTCAAAATTAGCTATATGGAAACATAAATAAGCGCAACACACACTTACGTACCATAAAACAGGAAAATAAATGTTTATGCTGGTAACTCATCAGCACGCCTGGGATTTCCAGTCACAGTGAATCAATAGCTTCTCCTCTCCTCTTCTCTCGCCGTCACAATGTTTTCCTTCCTCATGTCCATGTCTCATATCAACCACTTCTTAAGAGCTTTCTGCCAGCGGCTCTTGATGGGTTTTCCAGACCTTAATTAAGCTTCAAGACACCTCCATGAAGTTGACTAATATAATTAAGTGAATCTTCCAGATGAATAAGCTGAAGAGAGGTGAGATCAAACAGCAGAATGATGGAGGAACAGTTACCCAGTGGCAAAGTAGGTCGCAGGGCCCAGAGACTCCACCCCTGATATCTTACAAAAATCACTGCCTTTCCTTTTCCATATCTGTAGTGATTATGCCATGATTTTCTCCTGGAAAGGGTAGTTTGGGCCATTGTCTTAACAAGAAAAAGCAGCTTCTCTTGTCAAGAAGGCATCAAGGTAGAGCTGCTGTCTCTAGCACTGCAACACAGGGGTGTTTCTGGCAAGTATCAAGAATAGTCGTGCATGTACATGCAATGATTTATTTTACTATTAATTAAAGTGAGAGGAAGCTGTAGTCCAGTAGCTTCTTCTAAACGCCCTTTCTGAAATTACAGTAATTATATAACTTATATTCAAATAATCCTCAGATTGCCTGGGTATGTCCTAAAACCAATCTCCCATGAGATTTCTTTAATTTCATAGTAAACTGGAAGAATGCTTCAAAAGAAGAGCAGTCTTGCTATGACCTGAAGCATGACTTGTCTCATAAATTTAAAAGGATTATCACGGACTTGAAAATGAACGTGCACCTAAACCTCTCCATGACTGGGGCCTTACTTAGGACAACCACTCACTTGTAACTTTTTCCTGGAAGATGATGTTTAGAATGAAATTGTGAAGTATCAGGGTGCTATAGGAATATAATGAAAAATTTCCCAGCTTGGAGTCGAGCTGGATCTGTGATGTCTCACCTTCCTACAGGCACTCTCCTTCAAAAGAGCCTTTCCCAGGAAGTTCAGCAACTTCTGAATGCTTAAAGAGCTTTTGCAAAGGGCTTTTTTTCTTCTGTGCCTTCATCCAAATGAGATTATGCCTCTATATCCTAAGTGTCATGGCCACCCATTGCTTAGGAAGCTCAGCCCTTAGAGGCACAAGTTCCAACATCATCTTCCATTACAAAATTCAACGGCAGAAACACTTGAGAAGGCATCACTCATGTAACACTTGTCAATTAGCTTTTGACATCTGCAGGGCTGTTGCTTGGCTTTGCGCTCGCCCTCTTAACACCAGCTTACGACTGTCGAGGAGAGGCTACTTGTCCTGGCTGTTTGCACCACTGACTTCTCCTCTTCCCACCTGGGATCTGGCGACAGCATCACCTAACACTCTTCCTATGTCTGCCAGAGGGGACAAAACCACACAACTGTGGGGACCTTCACATGACACTACCTCTCTTTAAAACTGTTGTTTCCCTGTGCTGGGACTCTATGGAAAACTATAAAGTGACGGCAGCTCTTGGAACCTAAGCCATGATAATTTTTTTTTTGTTTTGCCTCATCTGTTCCTTTATACTTGTCTGTGTCCCAAGTGACTCTGACATAGGAATTCCTGCTTTTCATTTTTCTGCTGTACAAGATGTCAGCAGATAACAATCCATGCTTCATTGGCGCCATTCCATAATTGAAAGGGCCAGCAGTATATCAGGCTTGGAGTCTGCAAACCCCATCAATGAGTACTCTATTACTTGGGCATAATTTTCCACCACCCCCTGGAAGAGACTTAACAGGCAGTAGCGTTATATTGCTGAACCCACACTTCACTGCAAACTGTTTAAGATAATGTCTACTAAACTATAGTCTATTGTCACAAATTAGTTTCTCAGACAAGCAGCGTCTAGCAAAAGTGAATTTAATATGCAAAGCTGTCTGTTTAGATCTATCTGTCTTCCAGTAAAGCTACCTCAGGGAAAAGAGAGCTGTAGTCCAAAATAACGGCACAGGTTTCTTTCCAAGTCAACATACACAGAGCTACACTTTTCTCCAGGTACAAATTTTTCCCATGTCACCGAGGGTTTTTTTTAGCCTGACTTATCCTGCATTTTCAGCATGTAACAGAGACCTTAACAGCTTCTGCAACGTTACTGATTGTGTGAGAGCAGTGTGAAACTTGCTTGGCCTCTCTTTTTAGATTTAATTCTCTGGGCTTTTCCATAGGACGTTAGAAATCAGCTTCCTGGCCCATTTCAACAAAATCCCATCAAGTCCCAAGAGTTTCCCCTTTAAATAAATACCAGGGGCTTGAGTTTTAACTACTTTCTGCAGAACCCCCTTATCAGCAGCAGCTTTGACAGGCACAGGCTATGTGTTATCTAGAAACACAACTGAGATCTCTAACTCCTTCCATGTCTTTAGCCCTTGAAGCTTGTCTCACACCTATCGCATACCATGCCCAGAAGCACTGCCAGAGCACGGGCTCCGATACCTGGCTAGGCAGC
>NW_010540336.1:7300-14755 GCF_000687285.1 Phaethon lepturus | reverse complement strand
TCCCTCCACAGCTTATCATCCCAGAGGATCCTTACACCCTTCCCTTGTTGCTAGCACAAATGAATTGCTGATAATTCAGTCGTGCTGGCTATCCATCTGCATACCAGGCATCTCCCAAATGTGTTACTGCTTGCACAGAACCCTATTTTCATCCATTTGTGGTCCATCGGCTTTGGGGCTCTGCAAACTTCCATGAAGTGCACTGCTTTTGTCACCTAGAGCAAGCAGTCACCCGCACGGGTGGTGTCACTCCTTGCACCATCAAAGATCTGCTGCAGGCCTCCAGTGACGCTGCGCGGGTGTGTAAAAGAAGTAGAGCAACTGGGGGAAGCGGTGCCTTTCTGAGGTCCCGTGCACCCACACCTCTTCTGTGTTTCTAAGAGTAGTTGCAAGAACCGGTTTAAATTGCTAAAAAAGAAGAGTTAGTCATTGTTTACATTTTGCATAAAGATAATTTTGAGTTTTGGATGGAAGTTCAGGTCCTTTAATACATTACGTCAACTGGATCAACCATCCACTAATCTAGGAACTGCCTCATAAAACCCAGAGGGAGCATATTTCACCCCAAATCCCCCAAAAACTGTTTGCTGCACTTGAAAGCATGCTGACTGTCCAACTTATTGAAGGTCGTCGTTACAGGTTTGTTTGAATGCCTTCACATTTTTAGCCTTGTAACCCCCAGTGAGACACGTTGCATTGCCCAGTGAGAACTCTGTTTGGGTCTTACACCTGCCCTACCATTCCCTATTCCCCCTCCATCCCTCACCCGCACTACTGGTGTCCGTCTGACTTTTCAGCCTCCAGAAATCACTGGAGACACGAGCTGTAACCTAAAGCACCTATATTTCTGATGAGCTATTTTCAAAGGCTCAGAGAGCTCCATTCCTGACCACGCTGATGCCTAACCTCTGACTGCGGTCCACGCTCGCGGCTTCTACGCGTGGCAGAGCTGGGCCTGCCCTGGAGGACACACACCTACTGCCTTTTTGCCATCTTAATACTCCTGGTCTGCTTCAGTTCACCTTCGTGCCAGAGATGAGGTAGCCAACACTTCACACCACTGACAACAAAAGCAGGCAGCAGACCAGCCTCACAGCAAAAGTAGACATAAAAATCCATTAAACCTCACGGTTCAACACATAAACAGAGCGAAGGGAGGACATCCCAGGGTCCTGCGTTTGAATCCAATAACCATCCATAACTACCCCTAAGGATAGTTTCTAAAGAGGGGAGGCAATAAACAGCACTTCCCCTCTTCATTACACAACTCCAGCAATAACTATGATGAATGGCAATGAACAACTGGGTTTCATTGCTGGATTTCCAGGCTGTGGTGTCCAACAATAGAAACATAATAAAGACAGATGGCAGTGGATTAACTCTTCTTGCAATGCGGCCAGTGCTGGTTGTTCAACTGCGCTCACCCCACCTCAAACGCAGGCAGCCAGCAGGCAAGTGCTCCTTGCTCCTGGACAGGAGCGGCGTTAGGTACGACGGGGATCAGACATAACGCAAACCAGAGGTTTTGTTCAGACCAGAGAGTAGAACTGAGCAAGATATGCCGATTCTGGTGTTGTGCTTTGCTTTTAAGCACAGCTGTTAAATACGTAGAAAACTCAGAAGAAATCTAAGTGGATGTTCCACAGAATATTTCTGTGCTTTTTCAGCCAACAGCGTTAGTTGCTTGACTTCTTTTTAATTTGGAAACTCAACAAGAAAAAAAAAACAACCTGAAATTGTTGCTGCTTCCATGCAAAAGAGAAAGTTGCTACATTTTCCCTCCGGTTTTGCCCATTTAGCACAAATAATAAAGATTATTTTGCATTCTTTTTTGGTAGGCTTAATGTGGTGCTAATAGGTACATATTGGATATCATTTTAACATTATCAGGAAGTTTTGGGTCAGTTCAAACAACAGAGAAGAAATAAGGTCTAGGAGGGCTGGGGAGGGAGGAGAGCTGGGTTGTGCCTGTGGCTCTGGCAGTGCTTTGCTGTGTGCAAATGTATGAAATTCACTCTAAGTTTCAGCATTAAATGGGTGCGTGCACTGCCAAAATTAGCAGGGGAGGGGTCTTACCACAACTAATTAATTGAGTTTGTAAAGCATTTGGAGACCTTCAGATGGGAGGTGTTAAACAAAGGGAAAATTATCGTTATTTCTGCTTAAGTGAAACTGCCAAGCAATGCTACTTCAATCATTCATTGCAAATTCAGATCTTTCTTCTGTTTATAAGTCCACTGCGACCAAGCTTCATTTCTGCAGATGTATTGCTATTCAGGAGCATTTGCTGGTTTGAATAATTTTTAGATGGAGTTTTTGGGAAACATGTTTGATTCGCCTATTCATTATCTGTTACTCCGGATGCGTGATGGGCTACGCAAGGCAGCATGTTGCTGTTTCTGCTTGCTGCCTGAGTGGCAGAACATTTATTAGATGGAGAATAATGAATAACCAATAATGAATACTCTTGTTTTCATGTGAAAACAGATGAGCATGTGAAAAGCAATGTCTCTCCCTGCTTTCTTGCCAGCAGATCCCCATTCACAATAATGTTCTCCAACAGAGAAAAGCAAGCAGACTCAGGATTCAGCCAAATATTTGGCCATTCACAAACTCTAGCTTCACTATCTTACCAGGACTACCTACGTGCTGGCCTGAAGTATCGTGGCAGTTACTCTGGGGTTGACCTGTTGTCTTTACAAAGACAAGACAACAAAAAAATGAACGCCCTTGTTTTTACAATGTGTGTTATCCAGCCACATAGTTGTTTGGGTTTTTTGGTCTCTCTTGGGCATCAGCAATTTCTCCCTACAGTACGGGATAACTCCTGCTCTGTGGGGGCTTCTCTGTAATACCTCATCTTGTCAAATCAGCTTGGTCTACAGGACTTCTGCAAGCCCATGTACCGCATCTCTGCTCGGGTCCAAATGTCAGACGCCCAACAGTGAGTCATGCCGAAGTCCGATTACACCAACCACCCCAAAACCATACACTCCTGAAGCCCTCCTCCCCACTGAAAGATGGAAAGCTCAAGTTTACACAGAACCGTTTCCCTGTTTCTGTTTTTGCTGACCGCATGGCTCCCAGCTGCATGTAATTATTTTGGTATGCTGGTGTTAATGATGTGTCCAGTTCACTTAGCCTGTTCATCAGTATTGCTGGTCATTTGCTGTTTCTTTGTTTCTTGCCTCCCAAAAGGTCACTACATCATCAGCAAAGCCAAGCGTGATTCATCCATTATTTATCAAGCCAGGTCTACTGCTCACCTGTCCCTGATTTCAAGGCCATACTCCATGCTACATCTCAAACCTACATGTATCTTCAAGCCCACACTTGTGACGTGAAGCACCTACTGACATAAAGCATTTACTAAACAGAAATCGTGAATTGTAAAAATGAAGCCTGTTGTGTTGCAGACAGGATTTTGTATCATTTTAAACATCCCGCATTTCTCAATTCCAGGCCCCTGATACCACTCCTGCTTTGCCTTCTGTTGACTGAAACACTATTTGTAAGTAAATCTATGCAATGAAAGACCTGTCTTTTGCTGTTTGGCCTGAGTTTTGGTCCGCTTTAACCCTCCACCAGCGAAGGCTGCCTACATCTGTTATTTCTTTAGCCCAACTGGTTGCTGAGAGCTCACAGAGCTTCCTGCATAGAGCACGATTGCGTTACTGCATTATTGACATCTTCCTCTGGAGCATTATCATGGCATAGCGTCCCCAGGGGAAACACAGATATTGTGAAACTCCCCGTGCAAACTCAGGCATGCTCATCACACCTCCGCCAGGGACCACCAGCACCTTCCCAACACGAGTGCCCCCCGCATCAGTCCTGCCCCGGTGGGAGGTATCTGCAGCCTCACAGGCTCTCCAAGAGGTTGGGGTGGAGGTGATGCATAATGTTATCCAAGTTCCATCTGCCTCCAGGGAGTCTTTTAAATCTCAGCCCCTGAGAAGAGCAATAACCTTCAAAAAAACCCACATGGGACTTATTACAAAAGGGAAATTCTAACCTACAAATAAAGGCAATAAAGAGGCAGACCTCTCCATCCCGATCACATCTAACACGGCCTCAGAACAAGCGGAGATGTCCTGATGAGCTGCCGAAGGGGTAAAGGCAATGTCAGTGATCGCCATGGCAGGCGAGAACTGCGGTTATGCTGGAGAAGAGCCGCTGAGCATCGCCGAGGTCACCCCGGCGCAGCGCGGCTCTCCTCTAACCTACCCCTGGGCTTCGCTGGTGGTGTTTATCACATCTACTGCCTAGACTGAAAGCCAAGGCAGAAAAGTGACTCCAAACTGTGCTCCACCAGGAGGGAAGCGGGCAGGAGAGCAATGCCACAGCCACTCTCTGCTCCCCCCTATTTGTCCTGGTTATCAGACTGGAAAAGATCACCAATTACCCTCTTCCCAACCACCACTGCTCCTGCCAACAAAAGATGAAAAGCACATTTATTTCTCTTAAGTGAGATCTTTTTGTGACACATAAGGACCCTTGTATACATGACAATTACTTGTAAAAAATGTCTCTCTGTCTACGGCACATCTGTAAATGGATTTAAGCCCATATAAAGGATGTAAAAATGGCTATAACCACCCCAGTGCAGCTCCCCGGAAGCTCTCAGTGGTGTTTTTTCCACATATATAAAAGCCAATACAGAACAAAAAGGCCTGTCAGCAAAGAAAGGTAGGCTCGCCTTTCCTCACCTAACTAAAGAAACTTAATTTTATTTATTTTTATTGACAATTTCAACAACTATTTCTCAATCATAAAAGCAAAAAGCACAGGCTCAGCTACTCAGCCCATCATTTCTATTTAGCTTTTTATTTGCGCGAGGAACTCTTTGGAGATGCAATATCTTGTTTGCAGAGACACCCTAGTGGCAACATGACATTACTCAAACCACCAAATGAGGCTTGTGCAGACAACGCAGCCTTCTCCTCCGGCACCTCCAGTGGTTTGTGGATCTCACTCGCAACTTGGGGCTCCCCTGTTCCCCCCATCTCCCAGCCTCCCCCATTACCGCCAGCTCCTGCTTTGATGTTTAGGGAGGGTGAGCAAAGCTTCATTTAAAAACAAATGCTGTCATTGTCTAGTGGGTAATTATTGACCATTGCATCTTATTATTATTATTTTTACTATTTACTTTTTGACAGATGCTCCCTGGGGTTCTGCCTCGCTGACATTCATCACAAACAGCGCCATAAGGCACTGCGGGATGTATCCGTGCCTGAATTACGGACGCGCCACTCAGCCTTCCCTGGCTCAGGGGTTTCTAAGGACCAGGTTTACGCAAGTAGTTGGGAGTGAAAGGATGCATGGAGGAAAAGGAGGACCCCACTGGATTTGCCAGCTAAGCAGTCTGTCTCCCAGATCCCAGAGGAGTTGGTGGGAGCTGGGAACCTAGCGCGTGAATCTGCCGGATGACTCTGGCTTCGGGCACCCCGGTCCCTCTGCGGGGCCAGCGATGCTCTTGGGGTGCAACGGTGATCACACCGCGTGCGGCCGTGGGCGCGGGGGTCCCTTCTCAGGCTCTGCACAAGGCACAGAGCAAAGATGATCCCTGTCCCGGACAATGCAGATCAAATCATTCAACTCAACGCGCTAGAGGCAGCCAGTTACCATCTGTAATTTAAAAATCGGGAAACGGAGGCTTGCAGGGATACGTCGCTTTCGGGCAAGGCTCTTATTTACTTCCTGGAGTGAGTCCGTTTGGCCACAGCGGATAATAAAATCCATGTTAGGCTACTTTGGCATCTGTGCTTTCACACGGAAGCGAGAAAGACCCCCCACTCCTGTTTGCACTCTTACCCTCACAACCGCGCAGGGCGTCAGGTGCCTGCGAGCCAAAGGCTTCCCTGTCTGCGGCGTGATATTAAAAGCATATGCGACGAGACTGCACCTTCTGTTCACACTCCGTCAGTAATCCCGAGCAGGCAGGTTTGCTGTTAACCCTCCTAATGGAAAGTCTGCTCAACGGCTTGCTGCCTTTGCCTCAGTTAAGTGCTATCTGCAAAGATGCAGACTGTTGATTTGTGGGCATCTTCTAAAGCGAGAGCTACAGAGGCTCCAAAGAGATGATGCAGCCCGGAGCCGGCAATGGAAGGTGATTTTTGCCCAGACACAGGCCAGCCCAATTATATAAATATACATATATATATAGTGTGTGTGGATATATATGTATGCAATTCCTACAGACGAAATAACTCGCTTTAGCCGGTTTGGGGGAGGGAAAAAAGAACTTGTCTTGGCTTAATTACAAATTTACTTCTTTCTCTTTTCTCTGTTTGCACCCCTGCCTCTCACCCCCTGATAAAATGAGGGTAAAAAGCCCTGCAAATGGCAATATCCAATATTCATTAGTGGCTTGTGAGAGAGACAGAGAGACACAACTCATTACTGGGTTCTTCACCTTTACCCTTGACAATGGTTATTTACATAATAACCTGACCCTTAGGTTACTCTTCATTAACAAACACATGTGCAAACATAGAAGCAGCTGGCTACAACTCATAAATATATATTGTTAACCTTGGCTTAGAAGACTTACTTTCACTTACGAAAGGAAAAAAAAATAAAAGGAGACACTATTTTGCATAGCTATTATGTTATAACCTCAGTAAACGGTACAATGAGCCGGAGGCTCGGCGCAGCGCTGGGCAGACGTCAGCTTGCAGGACACGGCACCGCAGCCGGCGCAGCTCTCCGGCGGATTGGCCAACCAGCTCGTTGTGTGTTGGCCCTGCCTGGAGCGTCTTCCTCTGCCCTTCGGGGGACTGTCCCCGTTGGGGGATGATGCAAAGACTGTTGCACTGCGGGGGAGTCAATTCTGCTCTTCTATTCCCCAAATCATCTGATGTTACCACCTGAGCTAGACCACGGTGGGATGGTGTGCAAACCCGGGATGAAGTAGGGAAGGACCTCTCCAGAGAAGCATGTTTTTCAGCTAAGATGAACGATGCCATTTAATCCTCTGAGCAAAAGTTTCGGACTCCATGTGGAAACACTCCTGTGCAAGGGCTTGCAGACCAGGATTTAGAGCTTTCCCTCATGTTTCTGAAGGCATCTAAAACAGCTTCTGAGACTTCAATTTGAGCCAGCAACGTGTGCTCGTAGCCCAGAAGTCCAACCATATCCTGGGCCTGCACCCAAAGCTGCATGGCCAGCAGGGCGAGGGCGGGGGTTCTGCCCCTCTGCCCCGCTCTGGGGAGACCCCCCTGCAGGGCTGCGTCCAGCTCTGGAGCCCTCAGCACAGGAGAGACACGGACCTGCTGGAGCGGGGCCAGAGGAGGCCCCAGCACCGCTCCGAGGGCTGGAACAGCTCTGCTGGGAGGACAGGCTGGGAGAGCTGGGGAGGCTCAGCCTGGAGCAGAGAAGCTCCGGGGAGACCTTCCTGCAGCTGCCGGGGCTGAGAGGGGCTGAGGAGAAAGGTGGGGGTGGGCTGCTCCGCAG
>NW_010540336.1:1957-7280 GCF_000687285.1 Phaethon lepturus | reverse complement strand
AAGGGAAGTTGTAGACTAGATAGATGGAAGGAATTTTTGCCAACGAGGGTGGTGAAACCCTGGCCCAGGTTGCCCAGAGAGGTGGTGGATGCCCCATCCCTGGGAACGTCCCAGCTCAGGCTGGACGGGGCTCTGAGCGACCTGCTCTGGTTGGGGATGTCCCTGCTCATGGCAGGGGTTGGACGAGATGGCCTTTAACGGCCCCTTCCAGCCCAAAGATTCTATGATTCTACGATTCAATTCCCATATACGCTTTGGGAGCCAGCCCCCATCCCTTGGTCTGACGTGGATGAAACATGCCCGGGCCTTAAGCCAGGCGACAGCCTGGAGGCAGAGGGAAAGGTGCCCCGGAACTTTCTGGAGGATGGGCAGGTTTTTGCTCAGATCGACTGCGACGGCTCAGCTGTATCTTTCTCAAAGGTGATTCCTAAAGCATTGCTTAGAATTGCTTCTGATAACACATTTCCTACAGTCCCTCACCATATTCTCAAAACATAGGCCCATGCCTTTGGTTTGGCCAGAGGTTTATGATTTTTCGGTGTATACTTCAGCGGCCGGCCACACATCAGATGCTCCCAGAAAGACAAGGCGCCATCAACACCACTTGCAGGAGAGCAGCTTTCATTTTGGCCGTGGCTTCACACACGTCCATCCAGAGGGGGTCACACAGATAACTTGCCCCCTTTCTAAATGCCCCTGGCTGCCAGCAGGCAGGTGACAGTGGGAGCCTGGTGCTCAGGCTCTGCAAGTAAGCCAGGAATCAAACATTTTTATAAAGGCGGGGTGTTTTTTCGTTCGTTTTAAATTGAGCAACATCTACGAAGAACCATATCCTCATCATCCTGCATGTGGAAATGGTACAGCAGATTTGTAGGACCGTGGACGCTCACCACCCAGCTGACAGAGGCCAGCTGGGATCCCACCCAGAGACCAGCTGGGATCCCACCACCACCAGCTCTCTGCAGACGCAGGATGGGCTTCCGGGAGCGCAGTGTGATCACCCCACGATGAGCATTTCAGCTCCTCTCAGCTATGGTATTTACTCTCTCTTCGAGTCTTGCCCTGTCCCAGCCTAGATGCCAGAAAGGGGCATTTTGGAGGTTGTGAGCGGAGAGAATGGCAGCTGTGGGTCTGCCTTGAGTTGGACATTTGTCAAACAAAAGAATTGCTTAATGAGAACTGAAATGAGGATAAGGTGCAATTGAAACAGAATTATATCTAGTGTTTACAGAGTACAAATGTTAATTGTGTTTACGTATCAAAACCTGAAATTAAAAACTCAAAGCTGCAAAATCTTGCAAGAAAGCCAAACCCCACCGTTCCAGGCAGCCTGTATTATCCGGCACAAATCGCTCAGAAGCCTTTTTACCTATTCACTCAGTATTTCCAAACCAATTACTAGCTTACAGTTTGCAAAGCAGGCCGACACTTGGGGTTTCAGGCAGGGACTTCCTTCAGTCCCACTACCAATCCAACTATGTTTTAATTTAGTGAAGAGGGAAAGCATATAATTTTTTAGCTCCAGGGAAGCCAGAGGCAATCACAAATATCCCTTGAGCTGAGTCAAACTCTTCAGTTTAAAGAAGCAGCCCATTCTATTGCAATAATTGGACTTTAGTGTCCCTTTCGTTTAAAGAAACAATAGCTGATCTGGAGAGCTGATGGCTTGGACGCAGGGCGTTTCACCTCTGGGACCCAGCCACAGACCTAACTATAATTGGATGAACCCAGAATAGCAAGTGCCTCACTTGCATGGAAATACTACTACTACTTCTACTACTACTAAGGAAAAGCAGACCAACATACCAGAGATCCCCACCACCACTGGGCCTTTGTTAGCACTCGGCATCTGGATGATGCTACACCAAGACAGACTTTGGAGAAATACAGCTTCAAGTTGATGAAGAAGGGATGGGTGAAGGACAGAGCTTTTGGGTAGAGCAAGAGCTGCCATGACCACCAATGAGGCTGGATACGTAAACCCGTACAACACCTCTGTATCACTTCAGAACAAAAAGGAAGACGTCTCTATCTGGAAGGGTTGGCCAAGAGAGATGACCTTGGAGATTAAAGGAGCAGATAGGAACTACTGTCCTAAAATAAAGTTGAGAATATTTACTAGAGAGCAAGCCCAAGAAATTAAGCTTCTTACAGTATCAGGGTGATAGCTGAGCTTCAGAGCAAAGCAGAGCAGCTGAGCAGGACTCACCGCAAGCATCCCAGCAAGCAACGGCCAGACGAGCCCCTCAACAAGGATGTGCTGCACCTCCTGCAGAAGCAGCTTTAATTGCTCCGTGGGCAGCGATTAGAGAGGCCTTGTCCCATCCCCGCCGGTGCACCAGGGCCCGGGGAGATGAAGAGACTTGGCTGGGGTCCCGCAGGGAGACTGCAGTGGCTCTGGGAGGTGAAGGCAAGCTCTCCCCGGTGTGCACCAACAAACCACGCTTCCCCCTGTGCCTAGCAAATGTCAGCCCAAAATTAGATACGGTAGTGGTACTTATAAATCCAAGTTAGAAAATGCCATCATGTATTTTTAATCCAACCGCCTCGTCACTGCATAATAAAATGGAAGGATTGCCGAGTTTGACTGGCATTTGTAAGTAGCATGTGAAAGGGGCTAATAGAGGGAGAAAATTAGCTGCATTTATCATCTTAACTACATTCATATTACACTCACGATCCAATTGTTTAAAAATTGCGCTTTTAGAACAGGTCCTTTTGAAAGTTTAAGCATTCCAAACAACTGTGATTTATTCTCAGAACAAACATTACCTTAAAAAGATTTATTCTGTAGCCTTTGTGAACTGTAAAAGGAATGGACTTTGCTGCACGGGTTTCTGGTAAGTACAGTCAACACAGTCAACAAAGCCAGTCAAAAGACAGGATTTGTGTTTTACACCGAGTGCTGATGTTTGGGAAAAAAAAAAATTGGAATCGGAACCCACTCAATGTTTGAAAGAATCCTGCAAAACTTTCCCTCTGAATAAACCCGTAGTATAACAAAAATTTTGAAACATTCAAATTTTGAGGTGAGATTTTTAAAAAATATATTTTATTCTTCTTCTAATTTTACATTATTGCTTAGCATTTAAGTGGTGGCAGCAAATGGTATGTTTTAATGCCATATTACAACATAAGACTTGAAACCCTGTAGTATTTTTATTCTTAAATCGGTCAGATCATCTCTTACTCAGCCCTGACTGAAACATATTATCTAATTCACAGCGATTCCCATTTATGATGTAATGAAAACTTGTAAGTGAAAGAAAACAATGTGAAAATTCAAGAGAATGCAAGAACGCCCCAAACTCTCCGTAACACAGCTGAGAAAACCTGACCTAGAGAAGCAGATATTTCAAGTATTACTGCATACCAGTATCCCATGGTATGTAGTATGGGATATACTACGTATATACTACTATTAGTCATTAAATGACTAAACAATAACATGCATAAAATACCTAGGTTTAGGCCATATTACGACAACTCGAAGGTTGTTCAGTACCCTGTCCGGATACAAATATGTATATATAAAGAAATGCTCAGTGGCTGTGTGAAGTTAACAATTGCATAACGTCAAAATTATCTAAAATAATGTTTTGTCTCATACAATTTTTGCACGCTATTTTCACTGACAACATCACAAGAAAGTGATATTTCTGAACAAGCCCCGTGTTTTAACTCTTACAGCTGGTGCTCATGCAAAGCTCCTCAGCCCGTGCTGGGCTCCGTGCGCAGCCGAGGGACACGGCTCCCACGGCTCCGCTGCCCGCGCTCCTGCTCCAGCTCCGCCACAGCACGAACTTACAGAAGATCTCCCGCAGTGGAAAGCCTTCCACACAAGATTTCCACTTCGGGAGCCCTGCCTGCTGTTCTCCCACTGCCAGTCCCCAGGGCAGTTTCCTCCCCAGTTAGGTTTTATCATTCCTTTTGATCCCAGGGTGACCCGAGAATCTATTCTGCTGCTGAGGTGCCTGCTGTGCGCGCTGGCAGTAGGAGACGGCGTGGGCAGCCGGAGCTGCGCTGCCCGCCCGGCTGATGGGAGCTGCAGGGAGACGGGGGCTGACGTCCTCCAGCAGCGGTCCGGGCAGCTCTGCAAGTTCAGGCAGGCAGATGCGCCTCGACGCGGACCGAGGTGCTCGAGAGCAGCTCCCAGGCTCTTCCGCAGAACGCGGGCTTTCGCCAGCGCAATGACGCGTTTCCAGGGAACAAAATCTTCCAGCAGCGACAGCCTCCCCCCCCGCTCCCGCCTCTCTGCGACGCTGTGGGTCACCCACTCTCCCTACGCAGAGCACCCCCCTTTCTCACAGAGACACGGGGAGGAGGAACACGCTAGAGGTGGCAAGGTAGGTCAGCGGAGGGTAAATCCTACAAGACTCGGGAAATAAGCCACTGCAGGCAAGACCGAAGCTCTCCAGGCGCTCTAGACATCTGCAGGTTCCCGGCCAGGCGGGGATGGCCCTTCCTACTGCAGAAGGTGGCAAAGAGCCACTTGATTTCCTCTGCTCATTGCTGGTGGAAAACAAGATCTCAGAGGCCGACTCTTGCCTCTCTTGCGGATCGCCCACCCCGAGCCCTGCAGAGCCCCGGCTCGCTGCCGTGGGGCACCCAGCGGCCCGGGGGGAAGGCTCCTCGTCGCCCTCTCCCTCCACCCCTGTCCCAAACACGCTGATTTTGCAGCTTTTCACTCACACGTCTGAGGACCAATCTGTTTGCTAATTGAGCCCGCAGCGTACGCCCGAGCGACGGCGAAAGCGTGCGATTAGCCCTGAGTCACCGTTCGCGTTCGTTCCCCGCGAGCTGCCAGTCCTCCCGCCACCGAGACGTCGCTCGCGAGGCGAAGCGTTTCAGACCGGCTTGCGGGGAGGAGTCCCTGACCCACTCGGTAATTACTCACGCTAACAGCTTAACTAACATGCAAATTCCGCCGCTGACTGACAGGTAAACAGTGGGATGGCCTGCCCGGGCTGGGGGGAAGCGGAGGGGCGGAGTGACAGAGATGTAAAAGCTCGTGTCAATTCCAGACCTAACGCGGCTTCAGAGTGCGACATGATTCATTAGCCTTATTTCATGCCCAGGATAATAAAGTTGTGGTTGCTGTGTTAATTGAGCAGGGAGGAGCGGGAGGGACTTGCTGGCACAGCAGCTCCCGGGCCACCCCGCAGTGCCTGCGCTCCAGCTGCGGGGACGGTCGGCACCTTGGCTGGATCCCGGCCGTGCCGTTCTCCGCCTCTGAAGGAAAGGGACTTCTCCCATCTTCTGCTGCGCCGAATCCAAGCGGCACGCTGGAGAGGCTGGGAATTTCCTCGCAGGGGGCGGGAAC
>NW_010540336.1:794-1578 GCF_000687285.1 Phaethon lepturus | reverse complement strand
CTCCACCCGCTCCTGCGGCCAGCCCTGCCTCCTCTGCTGCTGCTAAAGCAAGCTGTTCGAAAGCAGCAAGAAAAGGAGGCTGGAGCAGGTCTTGAGCAAAAACTCTCCAACTCTCATCACGTCGACCCTTGCAGCCGGGCTTATCCCTCCCTCTGTCCATCAGCTCTCGCCTTGCTCTTCCCTCTAACGCCCTGGACGCTGTGGCCAGCCCCGCGCTCATAAAACGAGCCCGGCTCTGGTGTAGATGAAGAGGCTGAGGGAGGCAAAGGGGTTATGGGGAGGAGGGGAAAGGGAGGAAATTGCAAGCCTGAATTTAAGCCATGCTTTGGAGTGATCTAAAGCAGCCACTAAGCCCGACAGCTCCCTCATTTCCTGCTCCTCGACAAGTCTCTGCCCTGAAGTTTGTTGGTGCTGGCTGGTGTCCAAGAACCTGCAGAAATCATACAAATCCTCCTGCGCCATGACGCAACGCGACCTCCCCACCCCAGCCACTAAGCCCGACAGCTCCCTCATTTCCTGCTCCTCGACAAGTCTCTGCCCTGAAGTTTGTTGGTGCTGGCTGGTGTCCAAGAACCTGCAGAAATCATACAAATCCTCCTGCGCCATGACGCAACGCGACCTCCGAACGCTAACAGGGCTGGAAAGGAGGCATGACAGGGGAGAGCGCTCCGATCGGCATCCTTAAAACGTGGGCGAAACCCAGACAGGACCTCACACACCAACACCCCTCGGCTGTGCCTGCCTGCCGAGTGCTGGGTCCGGTCTATGGAGGAGGAAGATTTTA
>NW_010540336.1:478-719 GCF_000687285.1 Phaethon lepturus | reverse complement strand
GGCCAGCGGCCACTCTCTCCTGTGAGCCATCCCCAACCTTCCCACCTGCACGGCGAGCTCAGGCTTTGAAGGAGGAGAGAAAATACGGGGCTTGCTCAGCGCCCCATTTCCCAGCCCAGAGAGATCCTGGTCGCACTAACAAACTCTGCAACTTGTTAAAATAAGTTGGAGGAGAAAATAACCCGGGAACAGGAGAGCACTAAAGCAATCCCAAGCTTTGCCTGCTGCCTGCAGGGGAAAG
>NW_010540336.1:0-235 GCF_000687285.1 Phaethon lepturus | reverse complement strand
CTCCCCGCCGCGATAACCGCCTTCGCCGTCGCTTCATATATTTATTTATTTACCTTGGCGCAAAACCTCCAGCGTCAGCGCTCTGCGCAGAGCCTGCTCCCAGCTCCAAAAAGCACCTCGATTATTCTCAGGCCATTTGGTAGCGGTTGCCATGGAGATCAAAAGCAAAATGGCATGCAAATCAACACAAGCCCCGGCGTTCAATAACAACGGTAAAAGGGCAGCCGGATAAAAC
>NW_010540335.1:1625-2198 GCF_000687285.1 Phaethon lepturus | reverse complement strand
GGGCAGAGCGGGGAGGGGGTGGAGGGCAGCCCCTCGCCTCGCCTTCCCCTCGCAAAGGGGGCACCCGGCGTCGGTGCCGCCCCGGGACTGCGATTCGGGTGGCGTGGGCGAGCGGGGACTTGCCGGGAGGGCTAAAACGTAAGCCCCCTCCCGAGCAGGAGGAGGGGGCAAGAAAGCAAACCTTCAAGGAAATTTCCCTTCCTTAGAGGAAACGCGTCATTGCCTAAACTGCTGCGAGATGACAGGAGCAAAAAGCCCAGGGTGCTGGCGGAGCGCGGGGTGCACCCCGGGCTGGGGCGTGCCGCGGGCAGGGTGAGTAAGAGGTCCCGTGTGAGCACCCTCCTTCCAGAAAGGCCCAAGGAGCGCGGTTGTTGCTGCTTATTCAAGCTTTCTAGGCTGGCAGGTCGGAACCTGCACCTCGTCCCGTTGAAAACCTGAGTCCCGTAAAGCCGCTGGATAAATGGGAATTCATCAAGCATTAAATCCCCCAAAGCGTTTGTTGGTTTGGTTGTTTGGGTTTTTTTTTGACTCGGCATGAGCAGGATTTGGTCGCTGATGTCTCCCGGCTTTCCC
>NW_010540335.1:0-1567 GCF_000687285.1 Phaethon lepturus | reverse complement strand
CTGCGCCGGGCGAAGCGTTTCGGGATGCCCTCGGCCGCGGGAGGAGACGGAACCGTTTCGCTGGGCTGTGGCACACGCGCTTGCACTTTTAAAAGGGAGGGGAGGGAGGAAGGGTAATTAATCACCGAAGATACTTTGCTCGTTTATTTTAACAACTGGAGTTTAGCTTAAATTATTTATGCCAAAGCTTCATAATGCACTGCAACATATGTCATCAAAAGAAAGAAGCCTGGGTAATGCGAAACCGCGCTCCAGCCCTATTAAACTTGCGCTTAAGTGGGAAGAGGATGACTTTTTTTTCCCCGGCAAATTAATAATATCTGCTGATTAGTACAAAACAGATTAGCAAGGTTCCTCTCCGCGCGCTTTGTTTCGTCAATAGAAAGTTAATTAACAGCCCTCTGCCTTCTGATGCTCAGTTATAAGACGACGCTCCAGCATCACACAGGCCTTAATCTTAGACTATGAGTTAGTTCGTTTCCTTTAATTTTAGCCCCTGTTAGCTCCGCGCTGGCGGGGAGGTGTGTTTTCATAGCAGACAGGCCCAGTTCGGTAATACTCTAACTTTACGTATTTCAAGGCAATATTGTACGGGGTAGAGCACTGGGGCTCTCTTCCAGCATGAAATTATGACCTAGTTTACCGAAAATAGCACCAAAAAAGTTATTAAAACCGTGTGCAGAATATTTGGGACAGGCTACAAATAAGCGGGTGCGATCAGGGCAAAAAATACAGTATGGCACGTGAGACAGGGAGGCTCGAAAGAGTTTTTAGTAAGAGTGTAAACCTTGATGAAGTAAGAGCATCACCCTGTTACTGTCCCACGGACCCAGACAGACCCGACTAGGGAGATTCCAGCCCGAAGGCGCAAATACCTCGCGCGAGGTGCAGCGCCTTACGGCTTGCTGAGCTCAGGGTGAGGAAACGTCCCGTCCTGTGACGTTGTTACGCAGGATCAAAATTAAAAATGAAATTCAGGCCACGTTTCTCTGAAGCCTTGGCCCCCCAGAATATGTCGCCTGTGCGTCCCAGAAGACGCGCTGTTCGTCAGAGGATCCCACAGGTGCTTGAAAAACACGCATGTAAAAAATGACATTATAGCGTGGCCTTTCGCTTGTACCTTTAGCTAGGGCCGCTCTTTCTTAAATCCCCGCGTGGTTTATTTTCCCACATTTGCCTCTCTTTTCCCATAATTAGCGCGCTCACTGCATTAAAGCTCTGGCAGGGCTGCTCGCCCCGTCCGCAGAAAAGCTGGTCATCTCCCCGCGGCGAGTACCTGGCGCGTCGGGTTTTACGCGCGGGCGTTAGCCAACCCGCCCGAGATGCCCACGCGCCGAGTCCGGGCGCCACCCAAATTCCTCTTCAAGCTGTGTCTTGAAAGGAGAGGAGCCGAAGTCCCGCGCTCAGCTCACCCTGCCGGGCTCCAGCCCTCCCCTTCCAACCCAGCTCGCGCCCCGGCACCCCGGCCGCCGGCCGTGGAAAAACCACACGAAGAGAGTCCTTTGCCCAGAGACGCTGCCCAAATTAAGGACGAGACCAGAGCTCCTGGCCTTTGATCTTGAGCGCG
>NW_010540334.1:5834-6943 GCF_000687285.1 Phaethon lepturus | reverse complement strand
CCCAAGCAAACAGAAGCCAGACAAAGCACACGGTGTGGCAGCAGTCACCAAAACCTTGGAGTCTGGCCTTCCTGCACACCCCTGCGGTGTTTCCACGCTGCAGAAAACGGTTGTTCTTTGTGCCTTCCTGCAAGGTGTTGCTCCCCTCTGCTGCTCATGGTCCTTCTCCAGCTGGGCAGGCTGCAAGCACCTTTCTCACCAACACACCAGCCATCCTCCTTTTACACCCACTGAGCCTCACTGCCTGTCCTGCCAGGAAAACCTTTCCGGTCCATCCAGTGCATCTGCTCTCTTAAATGCCTGCTGTCTGGACTAAATCAAGCAAGTTGCCCAAAAAAGGCAAGGCTGGCATTGGCCTTGGCTCAGCAGCCCTCCCAGACGGGCACCTTCTACGAACTGGTTGGAAACCCTCATTCAAAGGGATATGGGGCTGCTGTGAGACACAACCCCACCAGCACAGGTGATGGAGAGAGTCCACTCCTGTGTGATCAAGGATGGTAGAGGAAATACAGGTGTTACCTTATTTTGTGATTCTGTGATTTTAATACCTTGGAAGAAGTCTGGGTCTCTAAGGCCCAAGTGTTATGTGAGTCTTACAAAATATGGGGAAAAAACTTGTTTTCAGCCTGTTCACATTATTTATTACTCTGTGTCTCCACATTTTTGCTCAAGAAATGCAAAGTGAATGCAGATCTGTCCTGCTCTCTCACTCCCTCCACATCCTCATCAGCTGCTGCCTTGTATCTTTCTGCTCAGCGTTGCAAAGGTCTCCCCTCCGTGGCTTTTCTCCTCCTGCCAAAGGGCAAGGCTTCCTGTGGATATTTTCTAAGGTACAGCGAGAAATTCCCCTCTGCAGGATGGTGGGGCCAGGCTTCTTCATGTTGATAGTGTCCCCTGGTAAATAGCAGGTCCCTGAAGACACCCGTGTCTACTCCGTGAACACCAATGCTCAAGCAGAAGGAAGGGAGGGAGGGCGATGGTCTTCATGAGCGTTTTGGGCAGTGCCTGGCGTGAACTGGCTGTGAAACGCCTGATCTCCAGCTGGGCAGCATCCAGCCCCGTTGCCGTACCTGTACCACAACCACATCTGAAGATCGCCAGCACAGCAA
>NW_010540334.1:4483-5803 GCF_000687285.1 Phaethon lepturus | reverse complement strand
CAATTCGTTCCTGCTGCAAGGAAGCGTAGGGTCACGTTTGGTTTCTTTGCGTTTTGTGATCCCTAGTAGACCCCTTAGCCAGAAGTCCCTAGACCCCAAATGCATACCGGGAGGGTCAATTATTTGACTAGTGGGACTGAGTGTGCTCAGGCTCCTAATCACTCACAGCAGATTCACTTGCCACTCTTTCATGCTTGCAGGCAGGTCTAAGTACATCATCCTACGTTAGCAGGCACAGGGGAGACTAAGCTGACAGTACATGTGATATGTATTACCTAAGTGCAGCTATCCACATTACTAAGTATTGGCTGAATTGACTAAGGCATTTGAAGCTCAGTCCTGCCAGGAATGAAGTATCATCAGCTGCACAGGGAAGAAGTAAGCCCAGGTTATTATAGCATAAAGAGAATGTTACACCGTAAAAATAGCACCTAGATCCCGTGGGTTCAGTTTCTCGCTTAACGGTGGACATGGTACTGTGTCCACCACATCTAATGGTACTGGAGCTAAAATGGAAGTTAATACTGTGGTGGGACAGTCTAGAAAAGCACACTGGAGTAGGTATGTTTTTTCAGTATTTATATGGTTTGCAGCATTTTACCATGTAAATAAGATGGTAAATACACAAAAATAGCCCAAGACAAAATTATTGGCTTACTCCTACCCATCATGTTACACATGCAGCTTTTAAACCATCTGCTGTAGTTCTTCTGTAGAGAGGTGTACAGTCCTGTGGCCTCTAGAGGCTACTGTAATACGAATTACGAGTACAAAGGGCAGGAAAATCTGCTTTACCGACACCCTGAAACAAACTCACAGGTGCTCTGCGGAAGGAACATCAGTTTAATTACTGTACGTAGATCTTCACTGAGTAGTGAAAGACATTTCCTACGGTCTTCCTTGGAAGCGTAAAACATCACGCATGCCCAGACTGGAAGTGACAGATTTCTTCTTGAGACTGCAGCATGAAGACAGTCTCTATCCTCCACGCTGCTTGCAAGGCTCTGCTCTTTAAAGACCTCAGAGACCACAAAGAAGTTGTGCTGACCTTCCTTCTATCCGAATAGCAGGAGCACAACGTGACGTGCAAGCCTGCACGCAACGTTAACTGGGACGATGTTTGTATCCTGCACGCTTATATGCATTTTGTGCAAAAAAAAAAAAAAGCCGGCACGGGGGCATATCCCTATCTACATCACGCTCCATGCGGATGTAATGAAGCCTTGGTTGTGGGGTAGGTCTCAGCTGCTCTGCAGCACTGCTGGTGCACAGGGTGAATGATAGCTGTAAGGAAAGCACCATCTCCCCGTCTGCGTTCAG
>NW_010540334.1:351-4452 GCF_000687285.1 Phaethon lepturus | reverse complement strand
TCCGGCAGCGTCCTCCCAGGTCTGAACCGTATTTTTTTTACAGGTCACAACGCTCTGGCTTGGTTTCTTCAAAATCCTAGGGGCCTTTGTGTTGGCTTGTGTGACATTAGTAAGGGTTGCAGAAATACAGTCTGCTTCGCTGTATAATGCCCCCTTACCACCCCTAAACACACAAACCCAATCGACATAACACATCAGCTGAGAGATCAGATGCTGGACCTGAGACATGGTCCTTTATCTGACAGCACTGTACTTACTCACCCCTCAGACTTCAGTTACACAAAAACTGCTAATTGAGAAGGAAGCTACATAATTTCTTGAGTTTTAAGCGCTCTTTAAGAAGTCTTCCTGCTTCAGTGCCCCAATTAACTCCCTCACAGATTTAGCACACTAGTCGTATTTAATGCTAGCAATTAATGAAACAATCTGCAGCAGGCTAAAGGCATCAAAGCAGCCCTATGCCTGCAGTGCCGTCTCTGTGAGTGAACTCCTCTGCCTGCCAGATCAGTGCAGCCGTGGGTGGCAGAGCTAATAGGAATGGTCATTTTTGTTCTTCTTCCTGTAGGGTGGTTCCACCTCCAGGCTAAGCCAGGTCATCTTCAACCCCAAAGAATCATTTTTCCAGGCAGGCATCACTAGGTAGTGCTCTTTGCATGTTTTAACTTAAAAACCAGGCAGAAACCCCTTGGCCCTTCAGAGTAACACCGCTTTCACAGGCAGCTTTCAAAGATTTTGCCCTCCTGTAAGTAAGATTTCTCTTTCAAGTACCATCACTGTGGCTTTGGTCTCAGACCAGTCAAGGAAAGACCTGACAAGTAGATGGAGCAGCATCTAATGTTGTAGCCTCTGAGTCTCTCCATGGAAGATGAAGATTCAGCATCTGTTTAGTAGAAATCCAAACACAGATGGGATAAGTACCTTCCTCCACCACCACTACCTTGGGAGCAAGGGAAGGGAGAGCTGTCAGTGTTAATGAGATATAGAGCAGGTGATGCAATTATCATCTGAAAACCTGAGCAGGATGAGGCAGATGTTGCTTTCAGGGTTCATTGCTTTATTAGTGACACCTGCTAACCAGCGTATGTGATACCGCCCAGCCACACCAGGTACAGCCTAATATAAAATTAACTGGTTTGAGTAAAACCAAAACACGCTAGCTGATATCAAAGCCATACTTGAGGCTGCCCTTAAACAGTGGGAGTCCCAGCAGGGATTGAAAATGGAGCTATAAATTACTCTTAAATAAAGTAAATATGCCATTCCTTCCTGAGAGTCTGTCTCCAAGCTTGTACATCACCACAAGTCCCTTCTTCCCAAAATGGGATCATCAACTTTGCACAGAGCTGCAGAGGAATGGTGACTCTCTACTCATCTTCAAGCTGAGAAATAAGTTAGCTAACCATGGGTTTGGGGTTACTGTGGTGCTGAGGAATGGAGGCAGCTCCTGCCATGGTGGGAATGGCACAGGGAGGCTTGGGGTATGTAAAAACCACAGCTGCGTGTCAAATCACAGTCAAGCACATGCAATAAGGCCCGACATGACAGATCATCACTCAAATAGACAGGATACATTTGGGAACATGATTTTGCCCTGGGGAAGATGAAGGGAAGCAGGAAGATCTTGTGGATCAATTTAAGCCCCTGTGGCTTGAGTGCAATGGCATAGTAACAACTGTATGGCATGTGATCCGTGTTCATCCATGCTCCTGAGGGCTGAGAACAAGTGGACAAGAGTGATAAAAGTCCTTTAAACATGGGACAACGTAAGTGAGTTAAGACTGTAAAGTGCTTTGAGAATCTTGTACCACTGGAGCCCAAAATGGCTCGACGATATACTTACCACGACACAGATGTCTGGGGCAACTGGTGCTCTGTAAATCACTATAGACAGAATTAGATTAACTCCAAGGACACACACGGATAGGTCTAAAGTCACATCCACAAAATGTGTTGCTCTTGCTCTTAGGCTTGGCTGGATTGTGGGGAGCAACACAAGACCTTACTCAAAGGGAGAGGGTGTTAACAGTGTCAGCAGGCACAGAAGAAACCTATTTTTGCCACCAGCCCAACTTGACAAGAGAAAGGGATTTTTTCTTTTTAAGCTGTGTTTGCTCATTTAAGTATTTTTCAGGTAATTAGCACTGGGCACCAACAGAGCTGATGTTCCTTGAAGAAGAGTGTAACATTTATTACCCTTCTCATCTTCCTTCCTGAAATGATTGAGGTGAAAGAAAGGTTAGAAGGAGAGTCTGTTCTGGGTTGTCTTATTTCTCTTTTGTCTTTCACATTGGTTCCAGGAATGGAAAGTCATTAATCACCTATCAAGATGGCAGATAAGAGTTGCCTTGGGGTTAGCGAGGATTGGAAAGGATCATTTAAGCATGGCAATTAATTGAAATGAGTAAGATGGGGACAGACTCTTCATTCAAAAGTAAGTAGCAGGTGATAGGCAACAGATTCAGACTGGTATTAAGAAAGATTGAGTGAGGAATTTTCGCTGACAAAGATGAAAAGTAGAAAATCAGTTATAAGGTAAAAAGAAAAAGTGGTAAATGAATGGAGAAAAGGGTTTATAGTGATAATCCCAGTTTATTTATTGTTTTAACTTCTTCAGCCGGAAACCTCTGACTGCCTTTCCTCCTAATTACGTTAGCCATGTCAGTGCTACACAGACAAAGCAGTGGCAGCCAAACATCAGCCACCTTTGAGGCTCCAGAAGAAGAATGCTTCAGACAGTGATTGCGTTACGCATCTCTGTGACCACTTTTTCTCTTCCAGTTAGACTCTGGGGACACCGCAGATACCTACCCTGTGGCTGCTGAGTTGCATGAGCTCTTGTTATATCTTTTGCTGGTTTTAAGCATCCCATGCTTTTGGCACAGCCGCCACAAATTCCACCACCCTCCTCCTCACACAAGCCTTCCTCTGTGTCATGGGGAAGCTCCTGCTGACCACTCACCTCTCCCAGATTTGATGTAGACTTGCAGTGCTGTTTTAGAGAGGCCGGCAATATCACCAAAACACCTCCAGCTTTTATCTCCTTCCCGAAGGAAGTGCCAAAAGATGATGAAATAGCCTGCTTTCAAGAGCCTACACAACACAATGTAAAAGTATCTAAAAGATTCATGAGTCCTTTCCTTTGGAAAGTCTTACAGTCAGGCCAACTGGGGATGAAACGCTTTTAGCCATGTTCGGTGGTAAAAAACCTACATTCGTAAAAGCCTCTGGGAGATATGATTTGACCAACATACGATCTTTTATCCACAATCAGGTTCTACATGGTTGAATTCTACCTCTTTGTTAAGCTCAATACATTCTCCACTAAAGAAATTTGTTATCCCATACCCATGCAAAAAAATTCCCGATGACATATTCAGAGTTGGAATTTTATCAAGATAGATAATATCTCAAATTGAATGCTTCAGTTTCTACAAACTGCAATTTCTGTAAGAAAATGGCATTAGAAAAAATTTACCTTGCTCGGCAGACATGGCCATGAGTGCCGCTGCTTGTATACCGGGGCGTTGTAAAGGTGCAGTGGGACTGTGGGGTATTGTGGTGTCCGTTGGAGGGTCTGCCATGCTTCCCTGTTGAGCCTATTTGGATTTTCAGCAGAGATCTGGTGCGAAGTGGTGAAATCACACCAGGGAGTAGGCAGAGTCCCAGTTTGCCACCAGAGCAGCTGTCAAAAAAAACTTTGATCTCAGAGGAAACCTGAGAAAGGTCTCCAGGAGGGAAAAATAATTAAGTTCACTGATAGTATCAGCAGGCTACGAATTGTTACTCTCTAGAAGAAAGGAGGAAACAGGACTGAAACTGCATTTTAGAGACAGTCGTATGTTCAAAAGTCAAAATTTCTCTCCTAACTGTCACTGAACAATTCAGAATTTAAGTTGGGGCAGAGGCACCCAGGACTAAGTTTTCGGCTTCCCTGTGTCCAGAATGTCCAGTTCCTAGTGAATCCTGACATCCAGCTGCCAAAGGTCAGGGCCTCTTGGAAGTTACCCCTTGGAGCAGACTTTTGTCCTGGAGCAGTAGCTTCCAGATAAACCAGCAACCTCTCCTCTCAGTCACCACACTCCCTCTCACCTTCATTTGAGG